>NW_020938944.1:0-6671 GCF_003984885.1 Neopelma chrysocephalum
CCCCCCCCACCAGCCCACAGCCCCCCGGTGCAGACTCCAGTGCTCTGCACAACACACTATGCAGCCCCCAGCCCCTGGGCAATGCACAGGGCAGCCCCCAGCCCTCAGTGCAGCCCCCAGCCCCTGGGCAATGCACAGGGCAGCCCCCAGCCCCCTTGTACAGCACAGCACGCAGTCCCCAGGACCCAGCCCTGCCCCCAGCCCACCCCACAGCCCCAACTCCCTGCACAGCCCCTGCTGGTTCCACACAGCCCCCAGCCCCCCCTGCCCCCCCAGTCCCTGCCGAGGCCATGCCCTCACCCAGGGTGTCGGGGCGCCGCAGGGCAGGGGTGGCCCCAGGCCCCTCGGCCCAGTCCAGCCGTCCCCGGGCGATCAGGTACTTCTTGGCCTTGAAGAGCAGCGCTGGGAAATCCTCCTGGCTGGCGGCGAAGCTCTCGATCTTGTTCTTCACCGAGCCCAGCACCTGCAGGACCACAGGATGGAGGTGTCCCAAAGGAAGAGGGGGCCCAGGGGCACGGGAGAGTCCCTGTCCCCACAGCACAATAACAGCCATGTTCCCGTGGCACTTGGGGACACGGGGCAGTGGTGGGCCAGGCATCACTGGGGGAACTCAACAGTCTTGGGGGCCTTTCCAACCCTTTCCCGTGACTCCATGAGGGCAGACGGTCCCAGGGAGCCATACCTGGAGCAAGGACTTCACACTGGGCTGGAAGACCATGTTGGTGTTGAGCAGGAAGGAGCGGAGCAGGGGCTGGGGGTAGCAGGCCAGCTGGGCCACCAGCCCCGTCAGCAGGAAGTTGACGTAGAGCGAGTTGTGGGGCATGTTCTCCAGCTTCCCGAAAAGCACCGACACGAAGGGACCTGGGGGCACGGGGGGGGTCAGGAAGGGCCCCGCCAGCAGCCAGGACCCCCACCCCATCCCCACATGCCCACCTGTGAAGGGCTGGCTGGGGGGCGGCCCCACCGCCCGCGGCGGGCTGGCCACCACCTGCGCCAGGGGGTCCGGGGGCCGCGACGGCGCCCGCCCGGCGCCCGCGTCTGCCTCGGGCAGAGCGGCGAAGCTGGCGAAGGCCTCCTCCTCCTCGCGGGACAGGGGCGGCTCGGGGGGCTCCGGGGGGGCGGCCAGAGGCCCCCCCACGCCCCCGTTCCGCATCTCGGCCTCGATCTCGCGCAGCTCCTCGGTGAAGGCCTCGATGGAGACGCCGGCGCCGGGAGGCTCGGCGGGGGCACGGGCCAGCAGCTCCTCCAGCAGCGAGTCCACGGACGGCAGCGGCTCCCAGCCGGGGGGCTGCGCCTGGGGGGCCCCGTTCGGCGCCCCCCCATTGCCCTCCCCCTCGCCCTGGGGGCTCCGACGGACCTTCTTCACCACCACGTCCCCCTCGGGCCGCCCCGGCTCGGCCGCCGCGTGCGCCCCGTTCACCAGCGTCCCCCCCTCCCGGGGGTCGGGGCCGGACCCCCCCACGCCGGGCTCGTCCCCCCCGAGGGACCCCCCCGGCGCCTCTCGCGCCCCCTCCTCGGGCAGCCCCCGCTTCTTAGTCCGCGGGGTGGGGGGCCCCGGGGGCCGCGCCGGGGGGCTGTCGGGGTCGGGCGGGGGGCCGGGGGCGCGGGGGTCCTCGCCGTCGTAGGGGGCCGACCAGACGCGGCAGGCCCAGGCGCAGCGGTCGATGCTGCGCCGCGCGTCCCGCAGGTATTCCAGGTAGTTCCTGTCCAGCTCCGCCACCTCGTCCCGGGGGCCGGCACAGGGGGGGCTGCCCGCGGGGGGCCCGGGGGAGCGGGGGGCGGCCGCCTCGGGGGGGGCCGCGCTCGCCTGGCGCATGAAGAAGGAGAGGCGGGACGGCGTGGAGGGCTTCGGGGCCGGGGGGGCGTCTGCACCGGGGCTGCCGTGGGCTGCGGGGGGAACGGGGGTCAGCACCCAGCTGGGGGGGAAGGGTTTGAGGGGCTGTGGGGATGACGCGGGGGTCAGCACCAAGCTGGGGATGGGGTTTGGGGGGCCACAGGAACGGCGGGAAGGGGTTTAATGCTGGGACAGGGAGGGGATCTGAGGGGCCACGGGGATGGGCTCAGCTCTGAGCTAGGGTGGGGATGGGGTCCCAGGGGCTGTAGGGATGGCAGAGGAGCACTCAGCACTAGGACAGAAAGGGGGTCCAGGGGCCGTGGGGACAGCAAGAGAGCCCAGTGCCAGGACGGAATGGGAACAGGGTCTGAGGGGCCACAGGGATGGCACAGGGGGCTCAGTCCTGGGACGAGACAGGGCCTGAGGGGCCACGGAAAGCCTGGGAGGGGGTTCAGCATCAAGCCAGGTTGCGGGGGGGGTGTGAGGGGCTGCGGTGCCATACCCCTGGCCCGGGAGGGGGGCTCCTCGTCCCGGTCGGGGGGCGGTGGGGGGCTCTCGGGGCGGCAGCAGCGTGGGATGAGCGACAGGAACTTGGCCGCCGTCTTCCCGTAGATGTCCAGGTCCCGCACCGCCCGCTTCTGGCTCAGCATCACGTGGCTGCAGGGCAGCAGGTACCTGGGGGCAGGGGGGCACGGAGGGGCTGCAGGGGTGGACACTGGGACGGGGGCACCCCACTGGACCCCAGCCCCTTCACAGCCAGGCAACAACGTGGCTGCCCCACACCCACGTGTGCAGCTGGGAGCAAAGCCCCGGGTCCCGTCCCAGAGAAGCCCCTGGAATGGGGTGGCAGCAAGTGAGCCCCCCGAGCCCCTCCGGTCCCCGTTACCTGAGCACCAGCTGCAGCATCACGTCCTCGCAGTTGAGGCTGAGCAGGGTCCGGAACAGGCTCAGGGACACCATGCACAGCTGGGGACAGCACAGGCATCAGGGGGGCAGGGGGGCGGGGGGGCTGGGGATGGGAACGGGATGAGGATGTTGGGGAGAGGGATGTCGGGGATGGAATGGAAATGGGGAAAGCATGCAATGGGGATGGAATGTAAACGGGACGAGGACAGGCACGATGGGGGCCGTGGGGGCTGCAGGGGCTCACCTGGGACTTGCTGGTGCAGCCCACCACTGTGTCCTGGCTGGGGTATGTTGGGGATGGGAACGGGATGTTGGGGGGCCATGGGGGGCTCACGCAGGAGTTGCTGTTGATGCGGCCCACCAGTGTGTCCAGGATGGGATGGGGATGGGATGGGGATGGGATGGGGATGGGATGGGGATGGGATGGGGGTGCTGAGGGGCCACGGGGCTCACCCGGGAGTTGCTGTTGATGCGTCCCACCAGCGTGTCCAGGATGGTGGCGTTGTCGTGCCGGTGCAGCAGCACGAAGCGCAGGAAGGTTTTCAGCAGCGCCGTCTCGCTGACGCTGCGCAGGAACAGGTCCAGGTACGCCGTGCTGGCGATCATCTCCTCCACCGAGGTCTGTGGGACGGGCACGTGGGACCGGGCACCACAGCACGGGCACTGTGTGGCCCTGCCCACCCACACGGGCAGGGGTATGGGCAGCAGACCCACACCCTGTGCCTGCTCCTGGGGGTCCCTCACCTTGTGCAGCGCCGGCCCCATCACAGGCACGAGGAACCCGTTGTGGACGTAATCCACCAGCTGCTTCTGCACCAGCGGGTGGGCGACCTGTGGGGCCACAGGGAGGGTCAGGCAGCCCCCTACAGCGCTGGGAGCTCCCCCACAGCCCCTCACAGCCCCCCGGCCCCACCTGGATGACAGCATTGCAGAACTCGAGCGAGTTCATGAAGAGGACGAGGGAGGAGACGCCGATCCAGTCCTCGCGGCGCAGGAAGTGCCAGTCGTCCCCCCGCACCTCGATCTTGCGGGGCAGGGAGGAGTACAGGGCGCTCAGGCCCGTGGCCAGCACCTGGGGACACACCTGGGTACTCAGCTGCCCCACGGCCCCTCGGACCTCCGGCCGCTGGACCTGACCAGCCTCCTCGGAACCCCAATCCCACAGGAACCTGCCCCCCTCCAGCCCGGCTTCAGGCAGGGCAGCTGGGCTGGGCCCAGTGTCCCACTCTGGCCCCAGGGACCGGCCCCCTTGTCCCCAGAGCAACACTGAGCCCCCCATCATCTCCAAGCCCCTCCATCATTCCCAAGCACTCCATCCCCAGGCCCCTCGTCACCTCCAAGCCCATCACTTGCAGACCCTCCATCACCCCCAGGTCCCTTGCCATCTCCGAGTTCCCCATCATTCCCAGGCCCCCCATCAGCCCCAAGCCCTCTATCTCAAAGCCTTCCATCACTCCCAAACTCTCCATCACCTCCAAGCCCCACATGGTCTCCAGACCCCCATCACCTGCAGACCCTTCCCATCCCCACGCCCCCATCCAGGGCAGCGCTCCTCCCTCCAGGCCTGTCCACAGCTCCAGCCCCGGCAGCCCGACCCAACCCCGTCCCAGCCCTGCCCCAGGCAGGGGAGGCCCCGCTGGCCGGTCCGTACTGGGCAGAAGTAGGAGTTGTCGGTGATGGACTGTGCCACGGCGCGGTTGCTGGCCGACATGGCCATGATGAGCAGCAGCGCGTCGCGCGCCTGCTGGCCCCGCGCGCCCTCGTGGTGGATGAAGGGGATGAGGAGCGAGAAGATAATGAGGTTGGCGGGGCCCTGGTCCGTGTGGCTGTGGAAGAAGAGCTCCAGGATGGCCGGCTCGCGGGCCACGGAGACACAGAGCTGGTTGAGCAGCAGCACCAGGCTGTTCTCGAGCGGGGCCGAGGCGGGCTCGGCGCACACGCTGAGCAGGCGCAGCAGCGGCGTCAGCACCGCCTTGTGCCGCAGCAGGGGCTGCCGGGCCTGGCTGATCAGCATCTCGTACAGCTTCAGCTGCTCCACCTGGGAACGGGGACACGGACGGGGTGGGAGAGGCACCGACACTCCCGGGTCCATCTGCTCCCCCAGCACTGAGCCCCATCCCCGAGTGTCACAGCCAGACAGCTGTGAGATCCCCCCGGGAATGGGGACTCCAGCCCTGCCCTAGGCCACCCGTGACAGGGCTGAACAGCCCTCTCCAGGAGGAATTTTCCCCAGTATCACAGAACAATAGGACGCTGTGCATTGGAAGTGACCTTAAAGCCCATCTAGTCACAACCTAAATCCAACCCGAACCTCCCCAGGTGCAGCACCCGGCCCTTGGCCTGGCCGACCCTCACCCCACCACCCTCATCCCTTGAATCCAGCCTGTCCCGACGCCCCACAGGCCCCCCACTCCCACAGACCCCCCCCAGCCCCCTCCACCCCCCATCATGGACCTTCCTCTCCTCGGTGAAGTCTCCCTGCAGGTGCCAGCACAGGAGCTGCTCCAACAGGTTCTCAGCAGCCACGAACTCCAGGATGGGCCCGCAGGCCACGTCCCCATCCCCCTGGGGCCTGTCCCCGTCCCCCCGGGGCCGGTCCTCGGCCAGCAGGTTCAGCATCTGGTAGGTGTTGTTGCGGACGGCGCTGAGGTCGTCGGGGGCCGGTTTGGTCCCGCGCCGCTCCAGGATCCGCAGCACCTGTGGGAGGGGGGCACACGGCGCTGGGTGCCAGGGGCTGGGAGATGGGGGGGTCCCCGCCGCCCCTGCGCCCCGCTCACCTGTGCCCAGTGGTTCTTGAAGACCATGAGGCAGGTCTCGGGGTCGGCGGTGACGGGGGGCTGCAGGCTGGCACTGCGGGGGGCTCGCTGCCCGCCCGCCCGCGGCGTCAGCTTGCTCAGCCAGCTCATCCTCTCCATCGGCGCGCGGGGCACGGCGGTCACGGGCAGCGCCAGCGGGCCCCGACTGCTCCGGCTGAGGCCTGGCACCGCCGGGGGGGCACGGGCGAGCGGGCGGGACGCCGGGGTCCTCTCTCCATGCTGCTGCCAGTGGCTGCAGGGACAGGGGAGGTCAGGGGCCCCCGGCCCGGCTCTGCACCCAGCAACAGGGAGGGAGGGAGGGGGGAAGGCAGGAGGGAAGGAAGGCAGGCAAGCTGGAGTGCCGGGAGCTGGGCCAGGGCAGGGAGGGCGAGTGCGCCGGAGCAGCGGTGGCCGGAAAACTCTGGATTCCAGCTCAGCTCACACCCAGCGCCGGACTTTGAACCGGGAACCGGCCCAGCGTGGGTGAGGGGAGCACCCAGCACCCACCGGGACAGCTGGGACAGAGGGACAGCTCCCACCCCCGGGCAGCATCACCCACAGCCGGCGCGGCACGATGGTGCTGCCAGGGATATTTATAGGGCCCCGTGCCCCAGCACCGCCACCACAGGCACAGGACCAGGCACCGAGTGGCCCCCGGGGAGCCTGGGGACATTGAGACACCAGGAGCCCCCCAGCAGCACGTGGGGAGAGCAGTGGCACCGAGAGCCAGCGTCGCAGCCCCCGCGCAGGGCTGAGGGAAGTGAAGCCTTAAAGACACCCCAAAGCGCAGGAGCAGGAAAGGGAAGTGACCAGAGCCAGGGCAGTGGGACACAGCACCGGCAGAGCCGGCTATTTATACCGGCACAGCCGGTGTCCCGTGTCCCACCCACGCACCAGGGCTCATGTGGCTGCTAAAGTTAGACCTGCCGAATGCCGGGGCAGTGCCAGCCCGGGGCCCGGCACCACAGCCCTGCACGGCCACAGCACCGACACGGAGCCAAAGGCCACAACGTGGCACACCAGGGACATCCTGGCACACAGCCAGAGCCATGCCGGTGGGACAGGGACACTGGCTGCTGCCACCAGCACCATCCTGGCACCAATGCCCCCATACCCTGACCCAGCAGCTCCCACTG
>NW_020938945.1:0-7763 GCF_003984885.1 Neopelma chrysocephalum
AGAGCTGGGGTTCCAGGCAGAGCTGGGGTTCCAGGCAGAGCTGGGGTTCCAGGAGATGCTCCAGACTCCTCCGCTGCTCTGATGCAGAGGGAACTCTCCAGATGGTGCTCACGACCCAAAGATGTCCATGGCTCAAACCAGGGCTTTGCCCTTCTGGATTTACCAGACCAACAGAGGGATATTTAATGCCAGAGATGCTAAAACGTGTAAAGAAAGCTCTCCCCTTCCCACCCCAGCCCAGGGGGAAGGCCACACTGTTTGGGTCAAGGTGACACCCACAGCTCACCTGAAGTCACCTCAGCAGACACTCAAGGAGCTCCTCTTGATTTCCAGCAGCCTCTGGAACAAAACACTTATTTTTCCCAGCAAAGGACTGCTGTGATCACCCACCTTGGCCCCTTCAGCACCCCAAAGAGCACCTGTGAGGTGCTTTGCTTTCATTTTCCTTCAGAGGGGATGAGGAGCCCCTGTAGCTGAGCAAAGCTGGATCCGGGTGCTGGTTCCTTGTCTCATCCCCATCACCACTGGAGCAGTGGGAGAGGTGTCCCAAGGACACTGGGAAGCTCTGGAAGGAGCAGGACCTCCCCTGGAAGCCAGCAGGACTCCGAGCCCCCCCTCACCATTCCCTCCCCACCCACGGCCCGAAATGTGGCCCCGGGGACTGGGTGAAGCGTTTGGGGACAAGCTGAAGGACACGTGGCCCTGTGCTGCCCACATCACCCCCCTGCTGCCCCCAGGGACACACTGGGACCCTCACGTTGGGGCCAAGCACCCCCCAAGTGTCCCCACCAAAACTCTCCTTCCCTCAGACCCTCGAGCTTCCCCCCCTGGAGCAGCCCCTGCCCCCCCCCCCGGGGGTGACTCTGCTCCCATCTCCAGTGTCTTTGCAGGAGATAAAAACCTGATTAGCAAGGATTTTGTGCTCGTTTCTCCAGAGCTGATACCAACCACGGAACAGCAGAGCCAATCCCTGCAGAACCTCCCCGGGAAGGGATGGAAAATGAGACATGGATTGAAGGGAGACTTCGCAGTTGGGCCGAACTCCACCAGCAGCTGCTTTGCTCATCATTTATTAATTAGTTTGTGTGACATAACGAGCTCTACATCACAGTGCTGTGACAGTAAAAAATTGGTTGTGTCCAGCCTTGGGGTAACTTCAATCAGCCCTGGGGTACCTCTGTCACCCCACCTGGAGTCTCTGGGAAATGAAATGCCAGCACTCCACGGAAGGCAAACCCCCAGAGGAGCCCTGATTGCTGCTAATGACATTCCTGCCCTTTTACTCTGTATTGATCAAGTCTCAGATTCACTTTGCCGTTATTTTATTTGGATCTAAAGGCAAATGAAACCGTTTCGGGTTTCTCTGATAATCCTATTCCTCTGTTAAATGGAAGCACATAAACTTCTGTTTTTCCTAACTTAAGTCAGAAACTTTTTTTCTTTTTCTGGCTGGTTTGGCTGGGCCAGGGGACACCCGAGGAAGACTCATATGGCCAAAGCCACCACTGACCCCTGTCCCCAAGTGCCACATCCACTGGCTGTTAAATCCCCACAGGGATGTGACTCCACCCCTGCTCTGGGCAGCTGTGCCAGGCCTGGACAGCCCCATCCAGGAAAGAATCTTCCCAATATCCCACCTGAGCCTCCCCTGGCACAGCTGGAGGCCGTTCCCTCTCCTCCTGTCCCTTGTTCCCTGGGAGCAGAGCCCGACCCCCCCCCGGCTCCCCCCTCCTGTCAGGGGGTTGCAGAGCCAGAAGGTCCCCCCTGAGCCTCCTTTGCTCCAGGCTGAGCCCCCCCAGCTCCCTCAGCCCCTCCTGCTGCTCCAGCCCCTTCCCCAGCTCCGCTCCCTTCCCTGGATGCTTCAGTAGATTCACTCCAGATATGCAAAGAGCCAAGTCAAAAGCCCTCAGCAGCAGGGCACTGTCACAATATCCGGGGTCCAAAGGGGATTTTGGGGTCCCAGGAGGAGTGCCCAGGGGTGTCAGGAGCTGCCACTGTGTGCATTGTGTCTCTGGAGCACAGGGGAGGGCTCCAGGCTGCTGCTGGATCACCGGGAGCTGTGGTGCCAGTGCAAAATAAATGATGAAATTCTCTGAGCATCCAGGCACTGGGGACTTGGGGAATATGGAAAATTTACAGCACATTCTGCACCAGCTCCCTCCCAGTCCTCTCCAAGTGTTAGAGGAACACAAACCCATCCTTCTCCGAGGGAAATCCCTTCACATCCACCAGGAGAAGGGCACCAGGGACGTCACTGGTTCCTCTCCCCGGGCATTTCCCACCACTGCACCCATTGGGTGGGGGTTGTACGAGCCCTGCAGACCCTCAGGCTGTCCCTGAAGGAGTCTCAGGGAGTTCTCACCACTCCATTGCTCATCACCCCCCACCACAGTCGGCCCTGCACAATCCATTCCCTGGTCCTGGGTCCCAAAGTGGTTCCCAGGGCTGTGCCTGGACCAGCCTGGGTGGGCAGGGACCTGTGCACCAGCTGGGAGCTTCACCCCTGTCCCTGCCTCAGACTCAAAGTGTTTTGGAACCAGAAACTGTTTTGGGGAACCACGATGGAGAGGAACCTGGGAGCTCTGAGCTAGAGACCAGCAGCTATTCCTGCTACAAACCTTCCAGTTGATTTTGTCCTCATTTCTGATTTTATTGGATTACTGTTCCTCCCCTGGAAACCTGCAGAGGTGCTGAGCAGGCTGTGCAGTGAGGGCAGGGGGCCTGCAGCCAGCAGCTTCCTGGCTGCCACGACCCTTGAGGGAGCTGTCAGGGACCTTTGGGGACCAGCAGGAACCTCTAATTCCTGAGAGCAAATCAGTCAACCAGAACCTCCCCCTGAATGCTGAGTTACCACCTCGTTTCAGGCAGGACAGCTCAGGGAGGTGCTGTGCTGTTTATTGTCTCCATGTCTGTGTGCAGTGGGGATTTTATTAAATTAGCACTTGATAGAATCATCTCATTCCACCCCTGCCATGGGCAGGGGCACCTTCCACTAGACCAGGTTGTTCCAAGCCCCGTCCAACCTGGCCTTGGACACTTCCAGGGATCCAGGGGCATCCTCACCCACCCCAGGTGAGCTCCACACATCCAGGTGACCCCCCTCCTCCTGTCCCCTGCCCGTCCTTCCCAGAGCCACTCTCCTGCCGTTTGCCAAGACATGATGATGGGAGAAGTGAGAGGAACTGAAATCAGGAAGCTTCGCTGCTCTCACTCACTGCCCCCAGAGCTCTGCAGAGGAAGGACAGTTAACAAAGCTCCCCTGTCCATGAACAGCAATGAAACCCCGTGGAAATGGGGCACTTGAACCCTGCACACTCCAGGCTTTGTCCCTGATGAAAGCCAAGCTTGTCCCTGTCCATGCAGCAAAGCAATCACACGCTGGAGAGTGTTTTCCTCTCAAACACACTGAGAGCTCGACTCAGCACCAGCCTGAGGCTCCATCTCCACTCCAGGCACACACTCAGCTCCCTCTCTGTGCACACAGACACTCACTGAGGGCAGAGGATTCTCAGCAACTTCCACTTATCTCCCAAGGGCTTTTGAGATTTCATTTCCTTTTCACAAAACGCCAGTTGAAATTATAGAATTGTGGAATTGGGGAATGGTTGGGGTTGGGAGGGACCTTAAAGCTCATCTTGTTCCAACACCCTTCCATGGGCAGGGAACCTTCCTCCTTCCCTTCCTCCCCCTCAGAAAAGGGTTCTTGCACTCCAAAGACACTCACAAAAACCATCAGCTGAGCTAATAAAGAATAGGTGTCCCCAGAGTTGGAGCAAAGGTAGGAAATGCAGGAGCTGCAGTTTCCCACCTCGTGTGGGTTATTAAACTGACATTTTAACCACGCTGAAATATAAATCTCCCTGCTCAGCTGGCTAATGCCCCATTAGGCATGGGCCCCTGGCCAGGAATGGCCCAGCTGGTGATTCATTGACTCGGGGACATGGCCCTGGGCAGTTTGCTCCTGACCCAGCCATCGTGTCCACCCAAGGAGCAGAGCAGCGAGTTCAAAACTGCCTCCTCTGGGGTATAAAATCATTGTGGGAAACCCCAAGGAGCAGAGAGATCCACAGAACCACAGAATCATGGAATCCCAGAATGGTTTGGGTGGGAAGGGACCTCAAAGCCCATCCAGTGCCACCCCCTGCCATGGGCAGGGACACCTTCCACCAACCCAGGTTGCTCCAAGCCCCGTCCAACCTGGCCTTGGACACTTCCAGGGATCCAGGGGCAGCCACAGCTTCTCTGGGCAACCTGGGCCAGGGCCTCCCACCCTCCCAGCCAGGAATTCCTTCCCAATACCCCATCTAACCCTGCCCTCTGGCAGTTTGAAGCCATTTCCTTTGCTCTGTCACTCCAGGCCCTTGCAAACAGTCTCTCTCCATGAACCTCCTCATCTGGTGCAATGGCATCAACCCATCCCAGCCAAGCTGGGATTCAGGTGAAAAATCACAGAATCCCAGACTGGTTTTGGTTGGGAGGGACCTCAAAGCCCATCCAGTCCCACCCCCTGCCCTGGGCAGGGACACCTTCCACCAGCCCAGGCTGCTCCAAACCCCACATATTGACCAACTCAGCTGTTCTCAGAGCTACCAACAGCAACACACTCTCCTGACGCATTTTCCTCCTCACAGCTCCCTCTCCTATTAGAAATCACACGGCTGCTCTGAGCAAATACCCTTTCTTTTGCTAAGAAAGCCAATGCAAACACAAATGTTCTGAGGACATTAAAAAAACCCAACGACGCGAGCAGCTTTTGTACCCGGCTCTGTTATCTCCACTGGGAGACAAACAGCCTTTAATGAGCAGACTTTCATTTCCCCTGTGCCCATCACAGGGTGCCTCCTTTGATCAAATCAGAAGAAAGTAAAAAAAAAACAACAGAAGAAATGCACTGGGAGTGTTAAGAACATTTGGGGGTTCTGATCTGAAATCACAAATCTCTCTCTTTCCCTTTTTTTGAAGTTGTTACTGGGATGGCTGGAGCAGAGCAGGGATTGGTTTCTGTGTCAGAGCCACCTCCTGCATCGCTCAGGTGTGAACAGCCCTGGTCCCAGAGAGCAGAGCACCCGTGGCTCCTGCTCTCCATCAGGGAGATGGAGTTTGATCCACCAGCTCCCATCCTGGTGCAGGGCACAGCATTCCGTGGAGCCCATACCCAGGGAGAGCCATTCCCTGACGCCTCGGGGTCACCAGCCACTCCAGACGTCTGAATTCAGTTCGGGAGTCGTGGTTTAAGGGACGCGTTTCCCTCAAACACAGGACAATAAAGCCTTTCCTGAGCTCCCAGGGTTCTTCAGCAGGGAAACACCTTCAGCAGGGAAACACCTTCAGCAGCCAGAGGTGCTGGGGTCCCTCAGCAGCGAGGGCAGGACAGGCCACCCCTCCTCTGTGCCGTGGTGAGCAGTGAGTTGCCCACCCAGCCACAGTTGATGTGCCAGGCTGCAGTCTGGTGACTGACGAGGTGTTCAGAGCCTGGGCACTGAGAGAACAGGTGAAGGAACAGGCAGAACCGAGGCTGTAGGACAGCAAACACAGCCAACAGTGGCAGGTGACAGCGAGTCAGGAGGCGCAGGAGCCTCGATGCCCCTCAGCTGAACCTGTGTGATCTCTGCCCATGGAGCGTTCACGGGAAGCGGCTCCAGGAGAAACAAACAGCAGTGAAAGTGCTGATGAGTCCAGAAATCCCACCACCCTCAGCTTGTCCTGAACCCCCCGATCAAACCTCGGGTGAGAAGTGCGGCAGCTCTTGGTGCTGCTTCCCAAACTGTGCCCCCCTTCCCCTGCTCAGCACCTGCCCCCGCAGCCGGGGCAGGGACAGAGCAGGCGCAGGACCCGCTCCCGGATCTGCCTGGTCTTCACCCCGTAGACAATGGGGTTGAGCATGGGCGGCACCACCACGTAGAGGTTGGCCAGGAGGATGTGGACGCGGCTGGGGATGTGGTGGCCGAAGCGGTGCGTGAGGAAGGAGAAGAAGGCGGGCACGTAGAACATGAGGATGACGCAGAGGTGGGAGCCGCAGGTGCTCAGGGTTTTGAGCCGGGCCTCGGGGGACGGGAGGCGGAACACGGCCCTGAGGATGAGCGCGTAGGACAGGGCGACGAGCACCACGTCCAGCCCCGAGGAGAGCAGCGCCGTGGTCAGCCCGTACCACACGTTGGCCCGGATGTCGGCGCAGGCCAGGCGGGCGATGCCCATGTGCTCGCAGTAGGTGTGGGGCATCACGTTGTGCCCGCAGTAGGGCAGCCGCTTCAGCAGGAAGATGGGCGGGAACATGATGCAGAAGCCCCGGGCGACGGCGGCCAGGGCGATCTTCCCGATGACCGAGGGCGTGAGGATGGACGAGTAGCGCAGCGGGTCACACACGGCCACGTAGCGGTCGAAGGCCATGGCCAGCAGCACCGAGGACTCCACGATGAAGCTGAAGTGGGTGAAGAACATCTGCGTGACGCAGGCGTCGAAGGAGATCTCCCTGGCGCTGAACCAGAAGATGGCCAGCATCTTGGGCACCGTGGTGGTGGACAGCATGAGGTCAGAGACGGCCAGCATGGCCAGGAAGAGGTGCATGGGCTCGTGGAGGCTCCGGTCCGTGCCGATGACGAAGAGGAGGAGTGAGTTGCTGAACACTGCGGTGAGGTACATGAGGCAGAAGGGGACGGAGATCCAGATGTGGGACTCCTCCATGCCCGGGATGCCCGTCAGGACGAAGGTGATGGGGTCGAAGCTGCTGTCGTTGAGCTCGTACATGGTGCTTTGGTGCCAGCCTGGCTCGGCTCTGCACGGGACAGAGATGGGACAAACAGCTCCTGCTGAGCCTGGATTCGCCTACAACCCCCTACAGATGTCACAAATCAGGGCACGAGGCACCTGCCTCCCACCCCGAGGGGTTCCCTCACTGTGCTTTGCTGTACGAAGCACCTTGTTTGTTCTATCACTGCTACAAACTGTGTCTGTAAGGAAAACATCTCCTCTGTGCCTCCATTGCCACCACAAACCAGGTCAGGCCCTCTCCTAGCTCAGCTCTATCCACTGTCCCACAAAGATTGCAAAAGTCATAAAAATAGTCATAAAAGTCACCGTCAGCCCTGTCGGGATCGGTGGCTGCGTCTGTGAGCGCACAGAGCCGTGTCTGTGCTGGGACTGGGTGTCCCTCCAGGCAGGGGAAATGACACAATTCCTCACCCTGCTCGGATCAGTGACTGATTCTCCAAGAGCTCCTGGTACAAACCACAAATACAGGGATGAATCCTGCCACTGGGAATTGTCTGCAGTGTGACTTACACCCAACTGCACCTCTGAGGGCTGTGACCATCCCTGACACTTCTCTCTTGGAGAGCCTTTAGGCACTGGAAGAGACTCTGAAGTCTCCCTGGAACCTTCCCTTCTCCAGGCTGAACACCCCAGCTCTCCCGGCCTGGCTCCAGAGCAGAGGGGCTCCAGCCCTTTCTTTTCCTGCCTTTTCCTTCCTTCCTTTTCCGCTCCTTCATAAAGAGGGGCAAAGACACGGTGGGCTGCACAGACTGATCCTTGGACAAAGAAATGCTGGCCCAAAGCAGAAATACCCCAGAGAGACACCCCGAGTGTGGAGTTCTGCCCTGGTGTCAGCCCGTGGCACCTCCCAGCCTCCGAGCTCGGGTTCCCAGCGCCTGAAGTGCCGGGGCAGCCTGAGCTCGGAGCTGGGAGCACCGGCCCTTAGCTGGATGTTTGGAGCTGGGAACATCATCCCTGAGCTGGGAACATCATCCCTGAGCTGGGAACATCATCCC
>NW_020938946.1:0-5235 GCF_003984885.1 Neopelma chrysocephalum
ATCATCTGGTGGCGGATCAGGCTGGAGCTGTGGCTGACGCTCTTCCCACATTCCAAGCACTTGTAGGGCTTCTCCCTGGTGTGGATGCGCTGGTGGCTGATCAGGCTGGAGCTCTTCCTGAAGCTCTTCCCACATTTCAAGCACTTGTAGGGCCGTTTCCCCCTGTGGATCATCTGGTGACGGATCAGGTTGCAATTGTGGCTGAAGCTCTTCCCACATTCCAAGCACGTGAAAGGTTTCTCCCTGCTGGGAGGTTGCTCAGGGACCACCAGGTCGGAGCTTTGGCTCAAGTTCTGGCCGCCTTCCCAGCACAGGCTGAGTCTTTCCTCCTCAGAGCCCCCTGGGCTGGCTTTGGAGCCCCTCCTTGTTGGGTATCTCTGTGGCTTTTCCTCCCCAGTAACTTCCTGCACCGTGGAGCCCTTCAAAACAGCCTCTCCCACCAGGCTCTGCCGGGGGGATTTGTCCTCCGGGCTCTCCGTCCTCAGCTCGGGGCCTGGGGCAGGAGGGAAGAAGGACAGGGAGGGTGATGCCTTAAGCCCCTAATGGTTTTTTATTTTTCTACCTTATAAGTTTTATAGGTAATAGAAGTAGATTTTAGAAGCAGCTCCTTTATCCCTCTTCCCTGTAGCACCCCTTGGTTTACACATTCCTTAACCCTCTTACCCCATTCCATACTCCCCATATCAGCCCTACCCCTGTATCCAGTAGAAGATGTTCAGTCTCTTAGTCAAGGCAAGGCCTGTCTTGTTTGGGGAACACTTGTATCTTGGCCTAAACCGCAGGACAGAGTCAAGGAACTGGGTCACCCTGCTCTCTGTACCCCGAGGATGATGAAGGTTGATGAAGAGAGGGTCCCAAAATGCACCCCAGACCCAATTTCAGAGGGTGGACCAGGCCAAAAGTTACGGGGTGGACACACTTGGGATTGGCCAGATATGGTTATAAATGTAACATCTCAGGCACAACCTGTGTGTGTCATATACCATCAATTGCCTTGGCACCATTAAACCCTTTCCTTATCTCACCCTAATTAACGGCTCCTGAATTTTTTCTTAGCACCAGCTGAGCAGGCATCAAAGGAATTTGCCTCTGGCCCAGAGGGAAGGCCAAGGACATCCCCCCAACTCTGGCCCCGGCAGGACAGCGGTGGCAGAGGAGTTGTGTCCTGCAGCCATGGCCATGCTGGGCTGGGAGATGCAGAACAAGGCAAAGGAGCACTGACTTCCTCCTCACCTGCCTGGGTGTCCTGGGGCATCTTCCTCACAGCCTCCTCCTCCTCCATCCAGCCAAGGTCTGGGAATGAGAAATCCTGTTTTGGTGGGAAAAAACAAGGTGTGAGCTTGTTGGGTTGGTGTAACAGACAGATAACATACAAATGCCAAAAATTATGTTTCGCCCTTGTTTCTGCCTGTCAAAAAGTTCCAACCAAAACTTCTGTGTCAGTTTTCCACCAGAAGTTCTCACCAGAATTTCCCACTGGAGTCTTCCTGTCAAAAGATCCCGTTCTTGTTCATGGTTATCATATCTCTTCGAACATCTGAACAGGGCTACGTGCCAAGAAACCACACAGAACCTCCTCTGAACACTACAAAAGCTGAAGAGAAATTCGGGAAAAGCAGGGAAAGAGGAGTGGGAAAGACAATTGGCCTCATTCCAGAGAACTGAAGCTGTGAAAGACCCCCTTTGGCTAAAGAGATAACACGGAAAAGCAGCAGAGACAGAGGAAAAAACACAGAGAAAAAACCGACAGAAAACTGCTTTTCTCTCTCTCCCCCCCACCCCACAGACCAGTTCAACGGAAAAGGTGGTTTTTGGTGGTAATCTTTTCTCTGCTTCTAAAAGTAATCTTAGCATTTTCCAACCTTTTCTTATTTTTCCCCTCTTTCTCTTTGCATCTCTTAACAATTAATAAAAACAGTTTTGGTATCAACGGATAACTCGTATGAGTTTTAATTTTGCTCAAGGGAATATTCGAATCTAAAAGTTCTTTCTGCAATTTTTAAGCAGATTGTAACAAATGGTATCCATAAAAACCTCCAAAACATGAAGATTCAGCCCCAAAAAACCCTCCCAGGAGTTCCCCCTCTCTGGTCTCTCCACTTTGGGGTTCTGGGGGTCCCTCGTCCAGGCTGCTCAGGGTGCTGTGTGTATTGGGGGTCACCCTTCTCCAGGATCCCTGCCCCCTCCAGGATCCCAGGCTGCCAGTGGCCTTGGGAATCCCAGGAGTGCCCCCTCTCCAGTTTCCTCACTTTGGGGTCCTGGAGTTCCTCCCTCTCCATGGTCCTGCTCAGGGATCCCGGGGGCTTTGGGGGTCAGGGGGTCCATCCTCCCTTCGCTCTCTGATTCTGAGCACTGGATTCCCAGGGGTTCACCCTCTCCTGGGTCTCGCCCTCTCCAGGCTGCCGGGGGTCCTCTCTCTCTCCAGGCTCCAGTTTCAGTATCCCAGAGGTCCCCTCCTCCAGAGTTTCTCCTCTCCGGGCTGCCACACGTCCCAGGGTTCCCCCATCTCTGTGCTCCCCCCCCTCTCCAGGCTGCTGGGGCTCACCCAGCTCCAGCATCACCCCTCTCCACTCTCCCCACTCTGGGGCTCCCGGGGTTCCCCACCTGGGTCTGCTGGAGGTCCCCAAAACTGGTGCCCCCCCCCCGAGATGGGACACGTGGCTCCTGCCTGCTGGCACCTGCTGGGGACCCCCACCAAAAAAAACCCACCTGCTGGGGACCCCCACCAAAAAAACACCTGCTGGGGACCCCCCAGTATCACCCCAAGGGGCATTTGCAGTTCATTCTGGAGTCTTTAAGCTGCAAACATCCCCTCCCCCCAAAAACCCAACATGGACCCCCCAAGACATCTGGGGCGAGCTCCCCCTTCCCAGCCATCTGTGGAATGCAGGGGGGGCGATGCTTCCAGGGTGGGAGGAGCTGGGATGGTTGTTCCTCCTCTTCCTCCTTTTCCTGCTCCCCCACGTCCTCTGTTCTTCCTCCTGCTCCTCCTCCTCCATCCCTCCTCCTCCTTCTCCTTCTCCTCCCTAACCCCACCTCCTTCTTCTCCCACCTCCCCCCCTTCTCCCACTCCTTTCTCCATCCCTCCTGTTCCTTCCCCAGGCCCAGCGCCCACCCTGGGTCCTCCCTTCCCCCCAAACCCCTCACATCCCGTGGGAGGAGCAGGGACGGAGCTGGGGCAGGTCAGGATGGGGCAGCGCCGGGCTCTTGGCTGCTTCCACCCCCTGGGGGGGATCCCAGGAAGGGCAAAAGAACAGGAAAAGGGGCAAAAGTGGTGGCTGGAGATAAAAATTGGGGGGTTATGGTCCCCCCCGGGTGGGCACTTCCAGCCCTTTGGGCTCATCTCAGGAGCCTGGAGATCTTGGAGGGGGGAATGCAGAGATGGATGGGGGATCCCAAGGGATTTTGGGTTGTGGGAGCCCCTTGCTGGGGGGTGGGGCTGGAGACCCCCCGGTGCTCCTGGAGCCCTGGGCTGGGGATTTGTCACCACCTTCCCCTGCCTGGGGGGCTCTGGGGGCACCTTGGCTCCTGGGGCTCCTCCTGCAGCCGCAGAGCTTGGAGGGACCCTCCTCCAGGTGGGTCCTCCAGGGGTTCCAGGAGCTTTGGGCTCATCCTGGGAGTGACTGGGCTACACTGGGATCATCCTGGGAGCGACTGGAAGGGACTGGGATAATACAGAGGGTGTCTGTAACCATACTGGGAACGACTAGGACCACACTGGGAGCAACTGGGAGCAAGTGGGAGCGACTGGATCTATACTGAGGGCAACTGGGAGTGACTGGGTGTGGCAGGAGAGCCTCCCCCTGATAAAACCCAAAATGCAATCAGAGAATGCCCACAGTGCAAACCATCAGCTGCTGGGGCCACGGTGCTGCCTTGGGGTTATTGTGCTAAAACCATCCAGACCTGGAGTCAGATCAGCTGCTCCAGGGGCTGCAAATGTGACTGGCAGTCAAATTTTATACTATAGGATGCCTTAAACCCCAATGGTTTTCTTATTTTTCTACCTTATAAGTTTTATAGGTAATAGGAGTAGATTTTAGAAACACTCCTTTCTCCCTCCTCCCCGTAGCACCCCTTAGTTTATACATTCCTTAATCCTCTCACCCCATTCCATACTCCCCATATCAACCCTATTCCCATATCCAGTAGAAAATGTTTAGTCTCTTGTCAAGGCAAGGCCTGTCTTGTTTGGGGAACACTTGTATCTTGGCCTAAACCGCAGGACAGAGTCAAGGAACTGGGTGACTCTGCTCTCTGTACCCCGAAGATGATGAAGGTTGATGAAGAGGGGGTCCCAAAATGCACCCCAGACCCAATTTCAGGGGGTGGACCAGGGGGTGGACCAGGCCAAAAGTTATGGGGTGGACACACTTGGGATTGGCCAGATATTGTTATAAATGTAACACCTCAGGCACCATCTCTTGCCTTGGCACCATTAAACCCTTTCTTATCTCACCCCAGCTAACGGCTCCAGGATTTTTTTCTAAGCACCAGCTGAGAAGGCAACAATAGAAGTCCAGTCCCCTCTCACACATCAGGTTCTTCTGACATAACCCTCCCTGGGGTGTAGGTGTGCAGATTCCTCCCTTGGCTGGGGACACCTCCAAGGTCACTCCTGCAGGTTGAGAGCAGAGATCTCCCCAGAAGTGTCGGTCTGGGTGAGTTACATCCATCTCTAATTAATAATTATTTCCTTTTTGCTGGCTTTAATAGAATTGCTTCAATAATTGCTTCAATACAGTGCACTATCCTATCTTATACTATTCTACTTGTAGTTTTAGCCTTTATATTGTCTAGTAAATAATTCTGATTAAGATCTTTTGTCTGATCATTTGTTATAATAAATGATTCATTTTATATAAATATTATCATTTGTCAATTATTAAAACCTGTGGGACAAAAGTGGTTCAATCACAGCTCTGTAATTCCTTAAAATGAAACTGTTGACACAATCTGAGGCTGAGGTTGGATTCAGCTGCACCCAGGCTCTTCTCCCAAGAGGTTTAGGAGCCAGGGAGTCCCTTCTGCCCCTTGGGACTCAAGGCAGGACTTCCAGTGACACTGGGACCATGCTGGGAGAGACTGGGATCACACTGGGACTGACTGGGACTATACTGGGGGCAACTGGGTGCAACAGGGATCACAGTGGGAGGAACAGGAAGCAACTGCAACCATGCTGGGGGCAACTGGGATCATACTGGGATCACACTGTGAGCAACTGGGCCCATGCTG
>NW_020938947.1:0-5283 GCF_003984885.1 Neopelma chrysocephalum
ATCATCTGGTGGCGGATCAGGCTGGAGCTGTGGCTGACGCTCTTCCCACATTCCAAGCACTTGTAGGGCTTCTCCCTGGTGTGGATGCGCTGGTGGCTGATCAGGCTGGAGCTCTTCCTGAAGCTCTTCCCACATTTCAAGCACTTGTAGGGCCGTTTCCCCCTGTGGATCATCTGGTGACGGATCAGGTTGCAATTGTGGCTGAAGCTCTTCCCACATTCCAAGCACGTGAAAGGTTTCTCCCTGCTGGGAGGTTGCTCAGGGACCACCAGGTCGGAGCTTTGGCTCAAGTTCTGGCCGCCTTCCCAGCACAGGCTGAGTCTTTCCTCCTCAGAGCCCCCTGGGCTGGCTTTGGAGCCCCTCCTTGTTGGGTATCTCTGTGGCTTTTCCTCCCCAGTAACTTCCTGCACCGTGGAGCCCTTCAAAACAGCCTCTCCCACCAGGCTCTGCCGGGGGGATTTGTCCTCCGGGCTCTCCGTCCTCAGCTCGGGGCCTGGGGCAGGAGGGAAGAAGGACAGGGAGGGTGATGCCTTAAGCCCCTAATGGTTTTTTATTTTTCTACCTTATAAGTTTTATAGGTAATAGAAGTAGATTTTAGAAGCAGCTCCTTTATCCCTCTTCCCTGTAGCACCCCTTGGTTTACACATTCCTTAACCCTCTTACCCCATTCCATACTCCCCATATCAGCCCCACCCCTGTATCCAGTAGAAGATGTTCAGTCTCTTAGTCAAGGCAAGGCCTGTCTTGTTTGGGGAATGCTTGTATCTTGGCCTAAACTGCAGGACAGAGTCAAAGAACTGGGTGACTCTGCTCTCTGTACCCCGAAGATGATGAAGGTTGATGAAGAGGGGGTCCCAAAATGCACCCCAGACCCAATTCCAGGGGGTGGACCAGGGGGTGGACCAGGCCAAAAGTTACGGGGTGGACACACTTGGGATTGGACAGATATGGTTATAAATGTAACATCTCAGGCACAGCCTGTGTGTGTCATATACCATCAATTGCCTTGGCACCATTAAACCCTTTCCTTATCTCACCCTAATTAACGGCTCCTGAATTATTTCTTAGCACCAGCTGAGCAGGCATCAAAGGAATTTGCCTCTGGCCCAGAGGGAAGGCCAAGGACATCCCCCCAACTCTGGCCCCGGCAGGACAGCGGTGGCAGAGGGGTTGTGTCCTGCAGCCATGGCCATGCTGGGCTGGGAGATGCAGAACAAGGCAAAGGAGCACTGACTTCCTCCTCACCTGCCTGGGTGTCCTGGGGCATCTTCCTCACAGCCTCCTCCTCCTCCATCCAGCCAAGGTCTGGGAATGAGAAATCCTGTTTTGGTGGGAAAAAACAAGGTGTGAGCTTGTTGGGTTGGTGTAACAGACAGATAACATACAAATGCCAAAAATTATGTTTCGCCATTGTTTCTGCCTGTCAAAAAGTTCCAACCAAAACTTCTGTGTCAGTTTTCCACCAGAAGTTCTCACCAGAATTTCCCACTGGAGTCTTCCTGTCAAAAGATCCCGTTCTTGTTCATGGTTATCATATCTCTTCGAACATCTGAACAGGGCTACGTGCCAAGAAACCACACAGAACCTCCTCTGAACACTACAAAAGCTGAAGAGAAATTCGGGAAAAGCAGGGAAAGAGGAGTGGGAAAGACAATTGGCCTCATT
The DNA here is from genome assembly GCF_003984885.1 of Neopelma chrysocephalum. Classification (NCBI taxonomy): domain Eukaryota; kingdom Metazoa; phylum Chordata; class Aves; order Passeriformes; family Pipridae; genus Neopelma; species Neopelma chrysocephalum. The sequence goes on from NW_020938947.1 coordinate 1,666, forward strand.
CCAGAGAACTGAAGCTGTGAAAGACCCCCTTTGGCTAAAGAGATAACACGGAAAAGCAGCAGAGACAGAGGAAAAAACACAGAGAAAAAACCGACAGAAAACTGCTTTTCTCTCTCTCCCCCCCACCCCACAGACCAGTTCAACGGAAAAGGTGGTTTTTGGTGGTAATCTTTTCTCTGCTTCTAAAAGTAATCTTAGCATTTTCCAACCTTTTCTTATTTTTCCCCTCTTTCTCTTTGCATCTCTTAACAATTAATAAAAACAGTTTTGGTATCAACGGATAACTCGTATGAGTTTTAATTTTGCTCAAGGGAATATTCGAATCTAAAAGTTCTTTCTGCAATTTTTAAGCAGATTGTAACAAATGGTATCCATAAAAACCTCCAAAACATGAAGATTCAGCCCCAAAAAACCCTCCCAGGAGTTCCCCCTCTCTGGTCTCTCCACTTTGGGGTTCTGGGGGTCCCTCGTCCAGGCTGCTCAGGGTGCTGTGTGTATTGGGGGTCACCCTTCTCCAGGATCCCTGCCCCCTCCAGGATCCCAGGCTGCCAGTGGCCTTGGGAATCCCAGGAGTGCCCCCTCTCCAGTTTCCTCACTTTGGGGTCCTGGAGTTCCTCCCTCTCCATGGTCCTGCTCAGGGATCCCGGGGGCTTTGGGGGTCAGGGGGTCCATCCTCCCTTCGCTCTCTGATTCTGAGCGCTGGATTCCCAGGGGTTCACCCTCTCCTGGGTCTCACCCTCTCCAGGCTGCTGGGGGTCCTCTCTCTCTCCAGGCTCCAGTTTCAGTATCCCAGAGGTCCCCTCCTCCAGAGTTTTTCCTCTCCGGGCTGCCACACGTCCCAGGGTTCCCCCATCTCTGTGCTTCCCCCCCCTCTCCAGGCTGCTGGGGCTCACCCAGCTCCAGTATCACCCCTCTCCACTCTCCCCACTCTGGGGGTCCCGGGGTTCCCCACCTGGGTCTGCTGGAGGTCCCCAAAACTGGTGCCCCCCCCCCCCGAGATGGGACACGTGGCTCCTGCCTGCTGGCACCTGCTGGGGACCCCCACCAAAAAAAACCCACCTGCTGGGGACCCCCACCAAAAAAACACCTGCTGGGGACCCCCCAGTATCACCCCAAGGGGCATTTGCAGTTCATTCTGGAGTCTTTAAGCTGCAAACATTCCCTCCCCCCAAAAACCCAACATGGACCCCCCAAGACATCTGGGGCGAGCTCCCCCTTCCCAGCCATCTGTGGAATGCAGGGGGGGCGATGCTTCCAGGGTGGGAGGAGCTGGGATGATTGTTCCTCCTCTTCCTCCTTTTCCTGCTCCCCCACGTCCTCTGTTCTTCCTCCTGCTCCTCCTCCTCCATCCCTCCTCCTCCTTCTCCTTCTCCTCCCTAACCCCACCTCCTTCTTCTCCCACCTCCACCCCTTCTCCCACTCCTTTCTCCATCCCTCCTGTTCCTTCCCCAGGCCCAGCGCCCACCCTGGGTCCTCCCTTCCCCCCAAACCCCTCACATCCCGTGGGAGGAGCAGGGACGGAGCTGGGGCAGGTCAGGATGGGGCAGCGCCGGGCTCTTGGCTGCTTCCACCCCCTGGGGGGGGATCCCAGGAAGGGCAAAAGAACAGGAAAAGGGGCAAAAGTGGTGGCTGGAGATAAAAATTGGGGGGTTATAGTCCCCCCCGGGTGGGCACTTCCAGCCCTTTGGGCTCATCTCAGGAGCCTGGAGATCTTGGAGGGGGGAATGCAGAGATGGATGGGGGATCCCAAGGGATTTTGGGTTGTGGGAGCCCCTTGCTGGGGGGTGGGGCTGGAGACCCCCCGGTGCTCCCGGAGCCCTGGGCTGGGGATTTGTCACCACCTTCCCCTGCCTGGGGGGCTCTGGGGGCACCTTGGCTCCTGGGGCTCCTCCTGCAGCCGCAGAGCTTGGAGGGACCCTCCTCCAGGTGGGTCCTCCAGGGGTTCCAGGAGCTTTGGGCTCATCCTGGGAGTGACTGGGCTACACTGGGATCATCCTGAGAGTGACTGGGCTACACTGGGATCATCCTGGGAGCGACTGGAAGGGACTGGGATAATACAGAGGGTGTCTGTAACCATACTGGGAACGACTAGGACCACACTGGGAGCAACTGGGAGCAAGTGGGAGCGACTGGATCTATACTGAGGGCAACTGGGAGTGACTGGGTGTGGCAGGAGAGCCTCCCCCTGATAAAACCCAAAATGCAATCAGAGAATGCCCACAGTGCAAACCATCAGCTGCTGGGGCCACGGTGCTGCCTTGGGGTTATTGTGCTAAAACCATCCAGACCTGGAGTCAGATCAGCTGCTCCAGGGGCTGCAAATGTGACTGGCAGTCAAATTTTATACTATAGGATGCCTTAAACCCCAATGGTTTTCTTATTTTTCTACCTTATAAGTTTTATAGGTAATAGGAGTAGATTTTAGAAACACTCCTTTCTCCCTCCTCCCCGTAGTACCCCTTAGTTTATACATTCCTTAATCCTCTCACCCCATTCCATACTCCCCATATCAACCCTATTCCCATATCCAGTAGAAAATGTTTAGTCTCTTAGTCAAGGCAAGACTGTCTCGTTTGGGGAACGTTTGTATCTTGGCCTAAACCGCAGGACAGAGTCAAAGAACTGGGTGACTCTGCTCTCTGTACCCCGAGGATGATGAAGGTTGATGAAGAGGGGGTCCCAAAATGCACCCCAGACCCAATTTCAGGGGGTGGACCAGGGGGTGGACCAGGCCAAAAGTTATGGGGTGGACACACTTGGGATTGGCCAGATATTGTTATAAATGTAACACCTCAGGCACCATCTCTTGCCTTGGCACCATTAAACCCTTTCTTATCTCACCCCAGCTAACGGCTCCAGGATTTTTTTCTAAGCACCAGCTGAGAAGGCATCAATAGAAGTCCAGTCCCCTCTCACACATCAGGTTCTTCTGACATAACCCTCCCTGGGGTGTAGGTGTGCAGATTCCTCCCTTGGCTGGGGACACCTCCAAGGTCACTCCTGCAGGTTGAGAGCAGAGATCTCCCCAGAAGTGTCGGTCTGGGTGAGTTACATCCATCTCTAATTAATAATTATTTCCTTTTTGCTGGCTTTAATAGAATTGCTTCAATAATTGCTTCAATACAGTGCACTATCCTATCTTATACTATTCTACTTGTAGTTTTAGCCTTTATATTGTCTAGTAAATAATTCTGATTAAGATCTTTTGTCTGATCATTTGTTATAATAAATGATTCATTTTATATAAATATTATCATTTGCCAATTATTAAAACCTGTGGGACAAAAGTGGTTCAATCACACCTCTGTAATTCCTTAAAATGAAACTGTTGACACAATCTGAGGCTGAGGTTGGATTCAGCTGCACCCAGGCTCTTCTCCCAAGAGGTTTAGGAGCCAGGGAGTCCTTTCTGCCCCTTGGGACTCAATGGCAGGACTTCCAGTGACACTGGGACCATGCTGGGAGAGACTGGGATCACACTGGGACTGACTGGGACTATACTGGGGGCAACTGGGTGCAACAGGGATCACAGTGGGAGGAACAGGAAGCAACTGCAACCATGCTGGGGGCAACTGGGATCATACTGGGATCACACTGTGAGCAACTGGGCCCATGCTG
>NW_020938948.1:0-12217 GCF_003984885.1 Neopelma chrysocephalum
ACTGGGAGAGGAACTGGGACCACTGGGAGGGGATTGGTGGGTGCTGTGAGAGACTGGAATATACTGGGAGAGGAACTGGGACCACTGGGAGGGGATTGGTGGGCGCTGTGGGAGACTGGGATATACTGTGAGGGAACTGGGATGTACTGAGCGGGGAACTGGGATCACTGGGAGGGAATTGGGAGGGGCTGGGCATGAAATGGGATTTATTGGAAGGGGAACTGGGGTCACTGGGAGATGACTGGGGGGCACTGGGATAGACAGGGTTGGGACTGGGATATACTGGGAGGGAACTGGAAGGCATTGGGATGTACTGGGAGGGAGGGAACTGGGAGGGACTGGAAGGGACTGGGAGGGCCCAAGACTCACTGAGGGCATCCAGGAGGCTCCTTCCTGGCACTTCCACTACTGGAATTCCCAGAATTCCCAGAATTCCAAGGCCAAGTAAGAGGAGGAAGATCTGGGGGGGACCATGGGAGGGGTCACCTACTCCCATCCCAACTACCACATCCCAAATTCCCCTTTTTCCACCGACTTTTTAGGCTGAAATCCCCCAAATTCCTTGATTTTGGATTTAATTCAATTAATTTCATTTAATTTTGAAATTTTTAAGAATTAAAATTTTCTGGCTCTGGGAAAAAAAATCCCTTTTTTTGCCCCCAAATGCTTCAAAATTCCCAAAAGATCCCCAAATCCTGAGCCCAGCCATACCTGGAGCAGTGGCATCATGGATCCACTGGAGCCTGTGGGAAAATCTGACATTTTAAACAAAAATCATATGAATTTTAGCAGCCCTGGGGCCATGACCCCTCAAAATCCACATTTTGGGGTCTCCCCATCCAAATTTTGGGATCCATCCTTCAAAAATTTGGGATCCCCCCTTCCAAAAAACCCCATTTTGGGGCTCCCCATCTCTAAATTTTGAGATCCCTCTTCCCAAAATCCAAATCTTGGGATTTCTTGTTTCCCAAATTCCATATTTTAGTGTTCCCCAATTCCCAGGTCCATATTTTGATGTTCCCCCTTTTCAAACTCCACATTTTGGGGTCCCCTCCCTCCAAATTTTGTATTCCCTTCCCAAATTCAAATTTTGGGGCTGCCAGACTCCATATTTTGTGGTCCCGCCCTCAAACTCCAAATTTTGTGGTCTCCAATTCCCAAATTCCATGTTTTGGGTTCCCCTGTTCCCAAACACCAAATTGTGGGGTTCCTTTGTTCCCAAAATGCACATTTTGGGGTCTCTCCCTCTAAATTTTGGGATCCCCCTTCCCAAAATCGACATTTTGGGATTCCCCACTTCCCAAATACACATTTTGGGGTTCCTCAGCTCCAAAATTTGGGGTTCCCCCTCCCAAACTCCTCATTTTTAGGCTGCTGAATTCCCAGATCCACGTTTTGGGCTCCCCCTCCCCCGCTCCAAATTTCGGGGTCTCACCTCCCAAAATCAACATTTTGGGGCTCCCCAGCTCCATATTATGGGGTCCCTCCTTACCTCTGAGCCAGTTTCCACGTAAATCCCTTTTTTTTTGGTTGTTTTTAGTCCTTCTGAGGTGTTTTCTGTGATATTTAAGCCCTGAAAAGTCCCCCCCCCAAAACAGGAAAAACGTCAAAAAATGTAAAAAATAAAAAGGGAAGTGGGATTTTGTGGGTGATTTTTCTGCATTTTGGGGACTTTTCACTTCACTTTTCAGGAGTTGTTTTTAAATTTGAGTCCCAAAATTGTCCTGGAGCCCCAAAACACGGCTTGGAAATAGGAGTTTTTGAGGAAAAATCCCTGTTTTTCCCTTTAGTGACTTAAAAAAAACCCTCATTTTTTAGGAATAATCTTTGTTTTCTTCTCAAAAGTGGCAGAGTCTCTGGGACCCCAAAAATCAGCTCAGAGACCCCAAAAGTGACCCCGAAGACCTCAAAACTCAGCCAAATGACCTCAAAAATGAGGCAAAAATGAGCCAAAAGACCCCCAAAGACTCCCAAAATCAGGTCAAAGACCCAGAAAATGAGCTAAAAGACCCAAAAAATAATTCCTAACACCCCAAAAGTGAGACAAAGTCCCCCAAATCAGCCTAAAGACCCCCTAAATGAGCCCAAACAGCCCCCAATCTGTCCAAAGAGCCCCAAAATGATCCAAAATACCCCTCTAATCAGCCCAAAAACCCCTCTAATCAGCCCAAAGAACCCCAAAATGAGTCTTAAGCTCCCCAAATGGGCCAAAAATGCCCAAAATTCACCCAAACACCCCAAAATTGAGCCAAAACAGCCACAAATGAGCCCAAAGACCCCCAAAATCAGCCTAAACCACCCAAGAAATGGGCCCAAAGACCCCAAAAAGGACCATGAAAATGAGGCCAGAAACCCCCCAAATCACCCAAACGTACAAATGGGAGCCAAAAGACCCCAAAATCCCCTGGGGTCACCTGCCTGCACCTGCAGTGGGTCTGTGTGTGTGGACACGGGTCTGTCTGGGGTGGGAAGGGGCAGGATCTGGGCAGGATCTGGGCAGGATCTGGGCAGGATCTGCTCCTCTGTGCCCTCCAGGCCAGGAGCTGAGGGAGGGGGTTTGGAGGGGGCGAAAGTGAGGAAAATATGGAAAAATATAGAAATAAAGAGAAGAAAAAGCCCGAGGGCAGGGCAAGGGGGGGAACAGCCCTGGAGCCCCCCGAGCCCCCGGGATCCTCCTGGGGGCCCCCCCAGGGCACAAATACCCCTGGGAGCTGCACCAGACCCTGCTCAGCCCCAGACCTGGGGCCACCAGTGAAGGGGCTGCGACCCCTGTGCCCACCCAGCCCTTCCTCGTCCCCAGGACCCCCATTCCCGTGGTGACCCCATTCCCTGGGTCTCCCATTCCTGTGGTAACCCCATTCCCTGGGTCTCCCATTCCTGTGGTAACCCCATTCCCTGGGTCCACCATTCCCATGGTAACCCCATTCCCTGGGTCTCCCATTCCCGTGGTAACCCCATTCCCTGGGTCCCCCATTCCTGTGGCAACCCCATTCCCTGGGTCTCCCATTCCCATGGTAACCCCATTCCCTGGGTCCCCCATTCCCGTGGTGACCCCATTCCCTGGGACCCCCATTCCTGTGATAACCCCATTCCCTGGGTCCCCCTCCCTGGCACCTGCATCCCAGGATTCCCGTTCCCTGGGACCCTCATTCCCGTGGTAACCCCATTCCCTGGGTCCCCCATTCCTGTGGCAACCCCATTCCCTGGGTCTCCCATTCCCGTGGTAACCCCATTCCCTGGGTTCCCCATTCCCATGGTAACCCCATTCCCTGGGTCCCCCATTCCCGTGGTAACCCCATTCCCTGGGTTCCCCATTCCCATGGTGACCCCATTCCCTGGGTGCCCCTCCCTGGCACCTGCATCCCGGGACTCCCGTTCCCTGGGCCCTCCATTCCCTGGGACTCCAATCCCCTCAATCACATCTCCTGGGCCCCCCATTCCCCCAGAACCCCCAGTCCAACAGGGCTGCCCAATCCCCCATCCCAAGGTCACAACTCAGGACTTTTCACCGTATCTGCCCCCAAAACCTGCCAGCTCTGCCCCCTTCCTTCCCCTGGGTTGGAGAATTTCGGTGTCGTTACACAATCACTGCAAACAGACCCCAAAACCATCCAGATTTGGTACCATCTTAAAATGAATAATTCCGGGCTGTCCCTGTGTCATGGTTTGAACAGCCTCAAAATCCAATTCTTGATTCCCAGCCCCCCTCCCACATCTCAACCTCATGCGAGATGGGTTTTCCAGGCAAAACCACAAGACTCAATATGGGGGGAAAGGAATTATATTACAAGACTATACACATAAATAAATAGTATAATACATTACATACAATCTTATCTTAACTCTGTCTCTACCATGACAATATAATATTTACAATGGGCCAAATCTCTTCTCCCTCCAAATAAAAGTCCAGGAGAGAAGAAGAAGAAAAGACCCCTTCCAGTCTCTGAGCAGCAGGTCTCTCTAGAGCAGCAGTGTCTCTTCTTCTCTTCCATCAGCAGAAAGAGTTGCTGGCTCTCTGCCAACACACACGAGGGAGGCCTCCAAGTCTCTCTTGGCCCCTCGTCTCCAAACAAGGGGTCTTTCCGTGGGCTGCATAACCCCAGACAAGGTCGCTCCACCACGGTCATATCAACAAAGTGCAGCACTTCGTGACGGTCTGGTATCCTCAGGGGATCCAAGCCCCTTCACAGAGCTTCTGTGCTCTGCCTCAAGGTGGCTGCCAGCTTCTCTGAAGCTGCAACAAGGGGGGGAGCCCAAGGTCACCCCCCACACACACACATTCCTTTGGCCGTCCTGGCTCAGCTCTCAGGACAGTCTGAGCTTCTTAGCTCCTCTCTGCAGTGCAGACTGCACTCCAGGACTCCTCTCAGGTGGGAGTCCACCACCCCCTCCTCTTTCTTGGAGGAGTCTCCAGGGAGTTTGGGAAGTTTTGGTTTGTCCAGTTCTTACCCAAACCCTCTCTCTGTCTCTCTCCATCAGAGATCTCTGTGTCTTCCTGCTCAGCAGCTCTGCTGCTTCTTCTTATCTGTTGGCTCTTTGCCACTGCTCCCTGCTGTCCCTGCTGCTGCTCCGTCTGCCCACTCACGGTGGAGAAAAACTCCTTCAGCTTCTCAAGTCCCAGACCTCAGTCCAGTCTGACACTGTTTCCGAGTTTCTATGACCCCAGCTGGGGGCTGAGGGGCCGAGACCCCCCAGAGGGGCTGTCGCCCCTTCCTCCTCGTGGCTTTCACAACATGACCACTTCTTCTAACAACAAGTACAACTCTTCTCTTCTGGTCCAGAGATATGTTTATATTTTGCAGGAGCACTGATTGGGTCAAACCCCAAGGGTCACCACCCCCTCAGGGGTTACCACTTTCCTAGTTTCAGGGGGAAAACCTGGCTCAAACCACTACACCCTGTGACATCCCCGTGTGCAGGGACACACCTGGCACAGGTGCCTGGGGGCAAGGTGGGCAACATCCCAGTGGCAGCTTCCTGGAGGGCAGGAAGCAACTGGAATGGGCAAAATTAAGCGGGAAAGGGCAAGAAGGGGTGGGAATGTGGGGAATGGGGATGATCCTTGACCTCTCAAAGGACTCAGGGCCCTCACTGGGACACTGGGGCCAGGGGGGAAACTGGTCTGACTGGGGGAGACTGGGTGTGCAGGGAGCCCAGTGAGCCTTTATACAGCTTTACCCCACAGGATTAAGGATGGCAAAGCAAATACATTTATATAAATATATAGGATTTATTCTGATAATAATTAGACAAAAAGACCTTAATCAGAATAATTTACTACCCCATGTAGGAGCTATAACTACGAGTAGTGTATAGAGCACTAGGAAGCAATATTGAAGCAATTATAGTAAAGCTGGCAAAACCAAGTAGAGCTTGATGTGACTCACCCAGACCAACAACTGTGGGTAGAGGAGTGATCTTGAGGGGCGTCCACACTCCGAGGAGGAATCTCCACACTCCAAGAAGGGATAATTCAGAAGATCCTTCCATTAAAATTTGGGCTTTTACGGAATTGTTACAATCTGCTTAAATGTTGCAGAAAGAACTTTTAGATTCGAATATTCTCTCGAGCAAAATTAAAACTCACACAAGTTGTCTGTTGATACCAAAAATGATTTTATTAATTGCTAAGAGATGCAAAGAGAAGGAGGAAAAAAAAAAGAAAAGGTTGGAAAATGCTAAGAACACTTCTAGAAGCAGAGAAAAGATCCCACCAAAACCACCCTTCCGCCGAGCTGGGGGGGGGGCAGAAGCAGAGGAAAGGTGAGGGGGAGGTGGGGGGAGATTCTCAGCTTCAATGACCAGTTCTCTCTCCCTTTCCTCTCTCCTTGATTTTCCAAAATTTTTCCTCAGGGGAGGTTGTACATGGTTTCTTGGCACGTGGCCCTATTCAGATGTTTGAGGAGATCTGATAACCATAAGCAATAAACAGGGATCTTTTGGCAGGAAAACTCCAGCAGGAAGCTCTGGTGAGAGAACTTGTGGCAGAAAGGTGACAGAGAATTTTTGGTAGGAGGCTTTGACAGGCAGAACCAAGGGTGAAACATTATTTTTGGCATTTCTATATTATCTGTGTGTTACAAGTATAAAGTGCAGGTCTGTCAGTCAGGTGTGCCCAGGCTGTGCCAGCTCAGCAGCTTTGGAGAAGTTCTCAGTGGTGTCACTTGTTTCTTCCTTTATCTGGTGATTTTCCCAGCTCTGCCACATCTTCATTCTCAAACTTTGGGATCAATGGGTCCAGTTGGTTCCAGCATCACTCGACCTCAAGAGCAGCAGGTCCCCACTTCTCCCCACTGGGGGCTTTGCAAACAGTGCATTGTTTGAGTTGGTTTTCCCCATTCCAAGCCACAGGTTCCCTGGGATGCCACATTGGATAAACCAGTTACACCAGGGCCATTGGAGAATAAAACCAGTTAAAGCAGTTTTATTGGAGAATACAACAGTTACACCAGTTCCACTAGAGAATTAAACCAGCTCGACAAATTAAGCCAGTTCCATTGGAGCATTAAACCACTTACACCAGTTAAACCTGTGACATTAGAGAATTAAACCAGCTAAACAAATTAAACCAGCTAAACAAATTAAACCAGTCACATTGGAGAGTAAAACCAGTTGCATCAGTTACACTGGAAAGCTAAACCAGTTAAACCAGTTCTGTTATAGAAATAAACAGGTTAAACCAGTTAGACCAGTTCCATGAGAGAACTAAACCAGCTAAATAAATTAAACCAGTTCCATTGGAGCATTAAACCAGTTACACCAGTTAAACCTGTGACGTTAGAGAATTAAACCAGCTAAACAAATTAAACCAGTCACATTGGAGAGTAAAACCAGTTGCATCAGTTCCACTGGAGAATAAAATCAGTTAAATCAGTTAAAGCAATTACATTGGAGAATTAAACCAGCTACACCAGTTAAACAAGTTCCATTAGAGAATTAAACCACTTAGAGCAGTTCCACTAGAGAATTAAACCAGCTAAACAAATTAAACCAGTTCATTTGTAGAATTAAACCAGTTAAACCAATTAAACCAGTTAAACCAATTAAACCAGCTAAACAAATTAAACCAGTTCATTTGTAGAATTAAACCAGTTAAACCAATTAAACCAGTTAAACCAGTTAAACCAGTTCCGTGCCCCTCCATGTGCTCAGGGCACCACCCACAGGTCACAGCAGGTATCGCACCCCCAGGTACCTGTGCCAGGTGTGTCCCCAGCACGGACACCTCGGAATTATTCATCTTTAAGGATGCACTGAATCCCGATGGTTTAGGGGTCCATGTGCACCCCGAAATTCAATGGGAAGGAAGGGGCGGGGCTTAGGAAGTGTCTGAGTGAAAGCTCAAGTTCTGATTTCTGGGAAGTTACCAAGAATGAGTCATGTTGGTGCTGGAGGCCAGTGGAGAACAGCCCTGGCTGTGCTGAAAACACAGGGAGGAGACCCCGGGGTCGGGGAGACCCCAGAACTGAGGAAAGCCTGGAGCGGAGCTGAGGAAGAGATTCCAGAGCTGAGAAGATCCCGTGCAAGGATGGGGGGATCCAGATCTACAACAAGACTTGGTACATCACCTTGGGAATCCCCAGAGGAGGAAGAAAGGGCAGGGGGATCACCAGACAGAGCAGGGACCCTCGGGGTCCAGGAGGGGAGGTTGAAGGGAGATCACCTCCCAAGGTGGGATCACCTCCCAAGGTGGGATCACCTCCCGGGGTTGGGAGCATCTCCCTGGGGTTGGTCCATCTCCCACTGGTCCCACCACCTCCCAGTGATCCCTGATCCCACCACCTCCCAGTGATCCCACCATCTCCCACTGGTCCCACCATCTCCCACTGGTCCCACCACCTCCCAATGGTCCCACCATCTCCCACTGGTCCCACCACCTCCCAGTGGTCCCACCCCCTTCCACTGATCCCACCCCTTGGTTTCCCCCCTGCCCAGGACCTCCTTCTGCAGTGGCTGCAGCTCTGTCCCCCCCGGCCCCTCAGTGCCCCCCGGCTCCTCTGACACCCCCCAATTCTCCCACAGCTCCTGTTCTGGGCCTGCAGGGGGGTCCAGGTCCACGAGGCCACAACCTTCAGCTTGGCCACATCTATTCCCTGACCCCCTGGACTACAAGGAGTTCTCCGTGGAGCTGGGCGTGGAGCTCTCCCTGAGCAAGTATCACCTGGACAGGCTGGAGAACACCCACAGCCGCGTGTCTGCGGGGGGAAAAAACTCCCCCAAGTGCCCTGAGTGAGAACAGCTCCCACTGCAGCACCCCGGACAGCAGCCAGGAGCCCGAACAGCCGGGCATTGGCCACTGGGACACTGCAGAGCCTCATCAATCCAGGGGCCACTGTTGTCGCTGTAGGAACGGACGTGTGACACGAAGAAAGGTTCCAGTAGAATTTATTTCCAGGAAAAAGCGGAACAGCGGAGCTGCTTGACAGCTCCTTAAGTACAGTTTTTGAGCACACGTAGTTCACACGGATAGGACAGTTCAAACTCTCACACCAGAGTTCTAACAGCTAATGGGTGCATTTTCTAAACTCTACTTTCTCACAACAACTTTGCTTTTTCTCAGAACAACCCTGTGAGGTTCCCACAACAGTCCCGAGCACCTGCTCTTATTTTTCTCTCACGTTGATGTTTTTCCCGACCACTCTTGTTCAAAACAGGTCTCTGTTCTCATGAGACAATGTTCCTGTTCTCATGAGACAGTGTTCTCTGTTCTCACGGGACAGCTTCTCCAGGATGCATCAGCTGTCAGGATCAGGGCCTCCATTTTCAGTCCATCTCAGGGGTACACTTTGATCTGGTCAACATCAACTGCTTCGTCGATAAGTGCCAGGCTGCTGACAGGTTCTCTGTCAACCCCCGACACACTGTGACACTCCAGGGGCTCCTGAAACCAAGGGGCCACTGTGACAGTGCAAGAATTGATGTGCACACACGTGCTCCAAGCACAGCTGAGGTGTTAAGGGAAGGTTTAGTTCTGAAGTCAAACCCCCTAAAATACAGTGCTAAGTCCCAACAGGTGGAAAGGCACAGGAACCTGTCTCCTGGTTTACATATCAAAGGCCTGATGCCAGCACAGGTGCCCACCAGGCTGTTTATACAGTTCTAACTCTCTTTTCCCAGCTCTCTTCCCCCCAAACCTGTGTGAAAGAACGCCTTGAAGTTTTAAACGACCTGCAATTATCTTCCTTGAGAGAAAATTCATCTGTTTTGACAAAACAGCCCAAAGGAAGGACAAAGTGTAAAGATTCCCACACTGAACCTCTCCTAGACTTCAGCTTTCCAACTGCAAAAGGAAAGTGAGCGAAGACAATTCTTAAACAGTTTATTTTCTCTCCTCCTCGCCAAAATCTTCCGTTCTCGGCCCTTTTTTCCCACAGACACAACGGGGCTTTATGGAAACAAAGGTACCCTGGGACATTTCAGAACCCCGTGGAATCAAGGCCTCATTTTGACACTGAGGGGCCCGATGGAATCCAGGGGTTCATTGTGACACTGTGGAACCTCATGGAATCGAGGGGTCATTGTGACACTGTGGAACCTCATGGAATCAAGGGGTCATTTGACACTGAGGAACTTGATGGACTCAGGGGACCCTTGTGACACTGCAGGGCCTCGTGGAACCAAAGCAACCCTGAGACATTTTGGAAGCTCATGAAATCAATGGGCCGTTCAAAGGATCACAGAATGTGCTGAGTTGGAAGGAACCCACAAGGATCATTGAGTCCAACTCTTAATCCTGCACGGGACCATCCCCAAGGGTCACACCATGTGCCCTGGAGTATCATACAGATACTTCCTGAGCTCTGTCAGCCCTGGTGCTGTGCCCACTGCCCTGGGGAGCCTGGTCAGTGCCCAACCACCCTCTGGGGGAAGAACCTCTTTCTAACATCCAACCTGACCCTGCCCTGACACAGCTCCAGCCATTCCCTGGGTGCTGTCCCTCGTCCTCACAGAGCAGAGCTCAGTCCCTGCCCCTCCTCTGCCCCTCTCAAGGAAGGTGGAACTGCAGGGAGGTCTCCCCTCAGTCTCCCCTGCTCCAGCTGAACACAACAAGTGCCCTCAGTGTCCTCACACAGCTTCAAATCAAGGCCCTTCCTCATCTTCATTGCCTCCTTTGGACACTCTCTAATGGCTCAATCCCTTCCTTCCATTGTGTCCCCCCAAACTGCCCCAATGTTGAGGTGAGGCCGCCCCAGGGCAGAGCAGAGCAGGACAATCCCCTCCCTGATGCCCCCAGGACAGGCTTGGCCCTCCTGGCTGCCAGGGCACTGCTGACTCAGGGCCAAGTGGGCACCCACCAGCACCCCCAGGGCCCTTTCCCAGCACTGCTTTCCAGCCTCTCATTCCCAGTCTGTCCGTCCATCCAGGATTGCCCCATCCCAGGGCAGAATCCGGCACTTCCCCCTGTTGAACTTCTTGTGGTTGGTGATTGTCCAGCCCCTGGATTTGTCCAGGTCTCTCTGCAGGGCCTCCCTGCCCTCCAGGGAGTCAACAGCTCCTCCCAGTTCTGGGTCATCTGCAAAGTGTCCTTTCCAGTCCTGTGTCCAAGTAATTTATGAAGATGTTGAAGAGCACAGGGCCCAAGATTGAGGCCTAAGGAACCCCATGAGTGGCAGGTCACAGTCTGATATCACCCTCTGTGCTCGACCCAGGAGCCAATTGCTCACGATGTGTTTGCCCAGCTGTGGGCTGATGGACCCCAGCACGTGCAAAAAACATTTTTCAATCCTGAATCTGCTCTCCTCATGGCCAGAGGTGAGGTTTTGCTGGCATTTCTCCTCCTATCAACAGAGATTTTAAACCCGATCCCTTCGTGGTTGCTGTGGCCAAGACGGCCCCAATCTCTGCTTTACTCACGAGATCCTCTCTGTGGACAAGCAGCAGATCAAGGAGGGCACTGATCCCAATCAGCTCCCTTAGGACCTGTTCCATCAAGTTGTCATCCAGGTTTTTCCAGGGGTCTCTGGGGCTTCTAAGGAGCCATGAGGTCACTGGCTGTGACATGATGACATCCCAGAGGTCTCTGGGGTCCTAAAGATCCATTAAGTCACACACAGTGACAGGGGCTCCGTGGTGACATCAGAGGTGTCTCCAGCCTGCTCAGAAGCAGAGAGGTCACAGACAAGCACACAGTGACATCTCAAGTTGTTTTGCCAAGGGGATGAGGGTCAGCACAGGAGACACAGACACCAACTTTAAGGAACAAGTGCTTAATGTTACTTTAATGCAAAACAGCAAAGAATTGCAAAAAGATAAGCTCAGTAATGCACCTCATCATTGCTACAAAGACTGTCTACAGTCACCAAGAAATCACCAGTTACCCTGATCCATTACCAGCATCCAGACCCACAGGACTCTGGTCACAGCAAAGGGTCAGAGAGCCCCTCTCGGGATCTGGGAAGTCCTACACAGGCCATCCAGTCATAGGGGAGGTCTCGTCTTTGCTGTGAGAGGGTCCAGCTTTTATCCTGTTGAACAAACAAACTTAGAGAACCACTAGTGTGGAAAACATCTGGCTTCCTTCTCTCTTTGGGTTTCACCCAAAGCCTGGCCAGGGCTTAAGGGGAAAACCAAGGGAGTCAACCTGCACCATCTGCTGCCAAACAAGGCCAGAGATCTAATTCCATGGCCTTGACTAGTCTCTAAATACAGAAAGATAAATACACAAATATTTTGCTGACAATCATACATATTTCATTAATGAACAGATACAAATGTTATTCACTAATGAGAGAACATAAATATACCTTACTAATAAGCACACATATTTACACAGGTGTAGTCTTATCACAGTACATATTTTCCTAACAAGCACACGTAGATTTTGCTGATAAGAGGATACACGACTTCATACAACGTTAGGTTGAAAGGTTCATAGGTTGAAAGGTTCTAGAGGTCAGCCTTGGCTCAGGGCCTGTTGTTCAGGCCTCAGCACTTCAGTGGGTCACCAGCTGTGGCTGAAGCTCTTCCTGCATCCCAAGGACTTGTAGGGCCGTTCCCCTGTGTGGCTCTGCTGGTGGCGGATCAGGCTGGGGCAGTCCCTGAAGCTCTTCCCACATTCCAAGCACTTGTAAGGCTTCTCCTTGGTGTGGATCTGCTGGTGGCGGAGCAGGGTGGAGCTGTCTCTGAAGCTCTTCCCACATTCCAGGCACTTGTAGGGCCGTTCCCCCGTGTGGATCATCTGGTGGCGGATCAGGCTGGAGCTGTGGCTGACGCT
>NW_020938949.1:0-12380 GCF_003984885.1 Neopelma chrysocephalum
ACTGGGAGAGGAACTGGGACCACTGGGAGGGGATTGGTGGGTGCTGTGAGAGACTGGAATATACTGGGAGAGGAACTGGGACCACTGGGAGGGGATTGGTGGGCACTGTGGGAGACTGGAATATACTGTGAGGGAACTGGGATGTACTGAATGGGGAACTGGGATCACTGGGAGGGAATTGGGAGGGGCTGGGCATGAAATGGGATTTATTGGAAGGGGAACTGGGGTCACTGGGAGACGACTGGGGGGCACTGGGATAGACAGGGTTGGGACTGGGATATACTGGGAGGGAACTGGGATATAGTGGGAGGGGATTGGGGGAACTGGAAGGCATTGGGATGTACTGGGAGGGAGGGAACTGGGAGGGACTGGAAGGGACTGGGAGGGCCCAAGACTCACTGAGGGCATCCAGGAGGCTCCTTCCTGGCACTTCCACTACTGGAATTCCCAGAATTCCCAGAATTCCAAGGCCAAGTAAGAGGAGGAAGATCTGGGGGGGACCATGGGAGGGGTCACCTACTCCCATCCCAACTACCACATCCCAAATTCCCCTTTTCCCACCGACTTTTTAGGCTGAAATCCCCCAAATTCCTTGATTTTGGATTTAATTCAATTAATTTCATTTAATTTTGAAATTTTTAAGAATTAAAATTTTCTGGCTCTGGGAAAAAAAATCCCTTTTTTTGCCCCCAAATGCTTCAAAATTCCCAAAAGATCCCCAAATCCTGAGCCCAGCCATACCTGGAGCAGTGGCATCATGGATCCACTGGAGCCTGTGGGAAAATCTGACATTTTAAACAAAAATCATATGAATTTTAGCAGCCCTGGGGCCATGACCCCTCAAAATCCACATTTTGGGGTCTCCCCATCCAAATTTTGGGATCCATCCCTCAAAAATTTGGGATCCCCCCTTCCAAAAAAACCCATTTTGGGGCTCCCCATCTCTAAATTTTGAGATCCCTCTTCCCAAAATCCAAATCTTGGGATTTCTTGTTTCCCAAATTCCATATTTTAGTGTTCCCCAATTCCCAGGTCCATATTTTGATGTTCCCCCTTTTCAAACTCCACATTTTGGGGTCCCCTCCCTCCAAATTTTGTATTCCCTTCCCAAATTCAAATTTTGGGGCTGCCGGACTCCATATTTTGTGGTCCCGCCCTCAAACTCCAAATTTTGTGGTCTCCAATTCCCAAATTCCATGTTTTGGATTCCCCTGTTCCCAAACACCAAATTGTGGGGTTCCTTTGTTCCCAAAATGCACATTTTGGGGTCTCTCCCTCTAAATTTTGGGATCCCCCTTCCCAAAATCGACATTTTGGGATTCCCCACTTCCCAAATACACATTTTGGGGTTCCTCAGCTCCAAAATTTGGGGTCCCCCCTCCCAAACTCCTCATTTTTAGGCTGCTGAATTCCCAGATCCACGTTTTGGGCTCCCCCTCCCCCGCTCCAAATTTCGGGGTCTCACCTCCCAAAATCAACATTTTGGGGCTCCCCAGCTCCATATTATGGGGTCCCTCCTTACCTCTGAGCCGGGTTTCCACGTAAATCCCTTTTTTTTTGGTTGTTTTTAGTCCTTCTGAGGTGTTTTCTGTGATATTTAAGCCCTGAAAAGTCCCCCCCCAAAACAGGAAAAACGTCAAAAAATGTAAAAAATAAAAAGGGAAGTGGGATTTTGTGGGTGATTTTTCTGCATTTTGGGGACTTTTCACTTCACTTTTCAGGAGTTGTTTTTAAATTTGAGTCCCAAAATTGTCCTGGAGCCCCAAAACACGGCTTGGAAATAGGAGTTTTTGAGGAAAAATCCCTGTTTTTCCCTTTAGTGACTTAAAAAAAACCCTCATTTTTTAGGAATAATCTTTGTTTTCTTCTCAAAAGTGGCAGAGTCTCTGGGACCCCAAAAATCAGCTCAGAGACCCCAAAAGTGACCCCGAAGACCTCAAAACTCAGCCCAATGACCTCAAAAATGAGGCAAAAATGAGCCAAAAGACCCCCAAAGACTCCCAAAATCAGGTCAAAGACCCAGAAAATGAGCTAAAAGACCCAAAAAATAATTCCTAACACCCCAAAAGTGAGACAAAGTCCCCCAAATCAGCCTAAAGACCCCCTAAATGAGCCCAAACAGCCCCCAATCTGTCCAAAGAGCCCCAAAATGATCCAAAATACCCCTCTAATCAGCCCAAAAACCCCTCTAATCAGCCCAAAGAACCCCAAAATGAGTCTTAAGCTCCCCAAATGGGCCAAAAATGCCCAAAATTCACCCAAACACCCCAAAATTGAGCCAAAACAGCCACAAATGAGCCCAAAGACCCCCAAAATCAGCCTAAACCACCCAAGACATGGGCCCAAAGACCCCAAAAAGGACCGTGAAAATGAGGCCAGAAACCCCCCAAATCACCCAAACGTACAAATGGGAGCCAAAAGACCCCAAAATCCCCTGGGGTCACCTGCCTGCACCTGCAGTGGGTCTGTGTGTGTGGACACGGGTCTGTCTGGGGTGGGAAGGGGCAGGATCTGGGCAGGATCTGGGCAGGATCTGGGCAGGATCTGGGCAGGATCTGCTCCTCTGTGCCCTCCAGGCCAGGAGCTGAGGGAGGGGGTTTGGAGGGGGCGAAAGTGAGGAAAATATGGAAAAATATAGAAATAAAGAGAAGAAAAAGCCCGAGGGCAGGGCAAGGGGGGGAAAAGCCCTGGAGCCCCCCGAGCCCCCGGGATCCTCCTGGGGGCCCCCCCAGGGCACAAATACCCCTGGGAGCTGCACCAGACCCTGCTCAGCCCCAGACCTGGGGCCACCAGTGAAGGGGCTGCGACCCCTGTGCCCACCCAGCCCTTCCTCGTCCCCAGGACCCCCATTCCCGTGGTGACCCCATTCCCTGGGTCCCCCATTCCTGTGGCAACCCCATTCCCTGGGTCTCCCATTCCCGTGGTAACCCCATTCCCTGGGTCCACCATTCCCATGGTAACCCCATTCCCTGGGTCTCCCATTCCCGTGGTAACCCCATTCCCTGGGTCCACCATTCCCATGGTAACCCCATTCCCTGGGTCTCCCATTCCCGTGGTAACCCCATTCCCTGGGTCCCCCATTCCTGTGGCAACCCCATTCCCTGGGTCTCCCATTCCCATGGTAACCCCATTCCCTGGGTCCCCCATTCCCGTGGTGACCCCATTCCCTGGGACCCCCATTCCTGTGATAACCCCATTCCCTGGGTCCCCCTCCCTGGCACCTGCATCCCAGGATTCCCGTTCCCTGGGTCCCCCATTCCCATGGTAACCCCATTCCCTGGGTGCCCCTTCCCTGGCACCTGCATCCCGGGACTCCCGTTCCCTGGGCCCTCCATTCCCTGGGACTCCAATCCCCTCAATCACATCTCCTGGGCCCCCCATTCCCCCAGAACCCCCAGTCCAACAGGGCTGCCCAATCCCCCATCCCAAGGTCACAACTCAGGACTTTTCACCGTATCTGCCCCCAAAACCTGCCAGCTCTGCCCCCTTCCTTCCCCTGGGTTGGAGAATTTCGGTGTCGTTACACAATCACTGCAAACAGACCCCAAAACCATCCAGATTTGGTACCATCTTAAAATGAATAATTCCGGGCTGTCCCTGTGTCATGGTTTGAACAGCCTCAAAATCCAATTCTTGATTCCCAGCCCCCCTCCCACATCTCAACCTCATGCGAGATGGGTTTTCCAGGCAAAACCACAAGACTCAATATGGGGGGAAAGGAATTATATTACAAGACTATACACATAAATAAATAGTATAATACATTACATACAATCTTATCTTAACTCTGTCTCTACCATGACAATATAATATTTACAATGGGCCAAATCTCTTCTCCCTCCAAATAAAAGTCCAGGAGAGAAGAAGAAGAAAAGACCCCTTCCAGTCTCTGAGCAGCAGGTCTCTCTAGAGCAGCAGTGTCTCTTCTTCTCTTCCATCAGCAGAAAGAGTTGCTGGCTCTCTGCCACCACACACGAGGGAGGCCTCCAAGTCTCTCTTGGCCCCTCGTCTCCAAACAAGGGGTCTTTCCGTGGGCTGCATAACCCCAGACAAGGTCGCTCCACCACGGTCATATCAACAAAGTGCAGCACTTCGTGACGGTCTGGTATCTTCAGGGGATCCAAGCCCCTTCACAGAGCTTCTGTGCTCTGCCTCAAGGTGGCTGCCAGCTTCTCTGAAGCTGCAACAAGGGGGGGAGCCCAAGGTCACCCCCCACACACATTCCTTTGGCCGTCCTGGCTCAGCTCTCAGGACAGTCTGAGCTTCTTAGCTCCTCTCTGCAGTGCAGACTGCACTCCAGGACTCCTCTCAGGTGGGAGTCCACCACCCCCTCCTCTTTCTTGGAGGAGTCTCCAGGGAGTTTGGGAAGTTTTGGTTTGTCCAGTTCTTACCCAAACCCTCTCTCTATCTCTCTCCATCAGAGATCTCTGTGTCTTCCTGCTCAGCAGCTCTGCTGCTTCTTCTTATCTGTTGGCTCTTTGCCACTGCTCCCTGCTGTCCCTGCTGCTGCTCCGTCTGCCCACTCACGGTGGAGAAAACTCCTTCAGCTTCTCAAGTCCCAGACCTCAGTCCAGTCTAACACTGTTTCCGAGTTTCTATGACCCCAGCTGGGGGCTGAGGGGCCGAGACCCCCCAGAGGGGCTGTCGCCCCTTCCTCCTCGTGGCTTCCACAACATGGCTACTACTTCTTCTAACAACAAGTACAACTCTTCTCTTCTGGTCCAGAGATATGTTTATATTTTGCAGGAGCACTGATTGGGTCAAACCCCAAGGGTCACCACCCCCTCAGGGGTTACCACTTTCCTAGTTTCAGGGGGAAAACCTGGCTCAAACCACTACACCCTGTGACATCCCCGTGTGCAGGGACACACCTGGCACAGGTGCCTGGGGGCAAGGTGGGCAACATCCCAGTGGCAGCTTCCTGGAGGGCAGGAAGCAACTGGAATGGGCAAAATTAAGCGGGAAAGGGCAAGAAGGGGTGGGAATGTGGGGAATGGGGATGATCCTTGACCTCTCAAAGGACTCAGGGCCCTCACTGGGACACTGGGGCCAGGGGGGAAACTGGTCTGACTGGGGGAGACTGGGTGTGCAGGGAGCCCAGTGAGCCTTTATACAGCTTTACCCCACAGGATTAAGGATGGCAAAGCAAATACATTTATATAAATATATAGGATTTATTCTGATAATAATTAGACAAAAAGACCTTAATCAGAATAATTTACTACCCCATGTAGGAGCTATAACTACGAGTAGTGTATAGAGCACTAGGAAGCAATATTGAAGCAATTATAGTAAAGCTGGCAAAACCAAGTAGAGCTTGATGTGACTCACCCAGACCAACAACTGTGGGTAGAGGAGTGATCTTGAGGGGCGTCCACACTCCGAGGAGGAATCTCCACACTCCAAGAAGGGATAATTCAGAAGATCCTTCCATTAAAATTTGGGCTTTTACGGAATTGTTACAATCTGCTTAAATGTTGCAGAAAGAACTTTTAGATTCGAATATTCTCTCGAGCAAAATTAAAACTCACACAAGTTATCTGTTGATACCAAAACTGATTTTATTAATTGCTAAGAGATGCAAAGAGAAGGAGGAAAAAAAAAAAGAAAAGGTTGGAAAATGCTAAGAACACTTCTAGAAGCAGAGAAAAGATCCCACCAAAACCACCCTTCCGCCGAGCTGGGGGGGGGGCAGAAGCAGAGGAAAGGTGAGGGGGAGGTGGGGGGAGATTCTCAGCTTCAATGACCAGTTCTCTCTCCCTTTCCTCTCTCCTTGATTTTCCAAAATTTTTCCTCAGGGGAGGTTGTACATGGTTTCTTGGCACGTGGCCCTATTCAGATGTTTGAGGAGATCTGATAACCATAAACAATTAACAGGGATCTTTTGGCAGGAAAACTCCAGCAGGAAGCTCTGGTGAGAGAACTTGTGGCAGAAAGCTGACAGAGAATTTTTGGTAGGAGGCTTTGACAGGCAGAACCAAGGGTGAAACATTATTTTTGGCATTTCTATATTATCTGTGTGTTACAAGTATAAAGTGCAGGTCTGTCAGTCAGGTGTGTCCAGGCTGTGCCAGCTCAGCAGCTTTGGAGAAGTTCTCAGTGGTGTCACCTGTTTCTTCCTTTATCTGGTGATTTTCCCAGCTCTGCCACATCTTCATTCTCAAACTTTGGGATCAATGGGTCCAGTTGGTTCCAGCATCACTCGACCTCAAGAGCAGCAGGTCCCCACTTCTCCCCACTGGGGGCTTTGCAAACAGTGCATTGTTTGAGTTGGTTTTCCCCATTCCAAGCCACAGGTTCCCTGGGATGCCACATTGGATAAACCAGTTACACCAGGGCCATTGGAGAATAAAACCAGTTAAAGCAGTTTTATTGGAGAATACAACAGTTACACCAGTTCCACTAGAGAATTAAACCAGCTCAACAAATTAAACCAGTTCCATTGGAGCATTAAACCACTTACACCAGTTAAACCTGTGACATTAGAGAATTAAACCAGCTAAACAAATTAAACCAGCTAAACAAATTAAACCAGTCACATTGGAGAGTAAAACCAGTTGCATCAGTTACACTGGAAAGCTAAACCAGTTAAACCAGTTCTGTTATAGAAATAAACAGGTTAAACCAGTTAGACCAGTTCCATGAGAGAACTAAACCAGCTAAATAAATTAAACCAGTTCCATTGGAGCATTAAACCAGTTACACCAGTTAAACCTGTGACGTTAGAGAATTAAACCAGCTAAACAAATTAAACCAGTCACATTGGAGAGTAAAACCAGTTGCATCAGTTCCACTGGAGAATAAAATCAGTTAAATCAGTTAAAGCAATTACATTGGAGAATTAAACCAGCTACACCAGTTAAACAAGTTCCATTAGAGAATTAAACCACTTAGAGCAGTTCCACTAGAGAATTAAACCAGCTAAACAAATTAAACCAGTTCATTTGTAGAATTAAACCAGTTAAACCAATTAAACCAGTTAAACCAATTAAACCAGCTAAACAAATTAAACCAGTTCATTTGTAGAATTAAACCAGTTAAACCAATTAAACCAGTTAAACCAGTTAAACCAGTTAAACCAGTTCCGTGCCCCTCCATGTGCTCAGGGCACCACCCACAGGTCACAGCAGGTATCGCACCCCCAGGTACCTGTGCCAGGTGTGTCCCCAGCACGGACACCTCGGAATTATTCATCTTTAAGGATGCACTGAATCCCGATGGTTTAGGGGTCCATGTGCACCCCGAAATTCAATGGGAAGGAAGGGGCGGGGCTTAGGAAGTGTCTGAGTGAAAGCTCAAGTTCTGATTTCTGGGAAGTTACCAAGAATGAGTCATGTTGGTGCTGGAGGTCATTGGAGAACAGCCCTGGCTGTGCTGAAAACACAGGGAGGAGACCCCGGGGTCGGGGAGACCCCAGAACTGAGGAAAGCCTGGAGCGGAGCTGAGGAAGAGATTCCAGAGCTGAGAAGATCCCGTGCGAGGATGGGGGGATCCAGATCTACAACAAGACTTGGTACATCACCTTGGGAATCCCCAGAGGAGGAAGAAAGGGCAGGGGGATCACCAGACAGAGCAGGGACCCTCGGGGTCCAGGAGGGGAGGTTGAAGGGAGATCACCTCCCAAGGTGGGATCACCTCCCAAGGTGGGATCACCTCCCAAGGTGGGATCACCTCCCGAGGTGGGATCACCTCCCAAGGTGGGATCACCTCCCGGGGTTGGGAGCATCTCCCTGGGGTTGGTCCATCTCCCACTGGTCCCACCACCTCCCAGTGATCCCTGATCCCACCACCTCCCAGTGATCCCACCATCTCCCACTGGTCCCACCATCTCCCACTGGTCCCACCACCTCCCAATGGTCCCACCACCTTCTACTGATCCCACCACCTCCCACTGATCCCACCATCTCTCACTGATCCCACCACCTCCCAATGGTCCCACCATCTCCCACTGGTCCCACCACCTCCCAGTGGTCCCACCCCCTTCCACTGATCCCACCCCTTGGTTTCCCCCCTGCCCAGGACCTCCTTCTGCAGTGGCTGCAGCTCTGTCCCCCCCGGCCCCTCAGTGCCCCCCGGCTCCTCTGACACCCCCCAATTCTCCCACAGCTCCTGTTCTGGGCCTGCAGGGGGGTCCAGGTCCACGAGGCCACAACCTTCAGCTTGGCCACATCTATTCCCTGACCCCCTGGACTACAAGGAGTTCTCCGTGGAGCTGGGCGTGGAGCTCTCCCTGAGCAAGTATCACCTGGACAGGTTGGAGAACACCCACAGCCGCGTGTCTGCGGGGGGAAAAAACTCCCCCAAGTGCCCTGAGTGAGAACAGCTCCCACTGCAGCACCCCGGACAGCAGCCAGGAGCCCGAACAGCCGGGCATTGGCCACTGGGACACTGCAGAGCCTCATCCATCCAGGGGCCACTGTTGTCGCTGTAGGAACGGACGTGTGACACGAAGAAAGGTTCCAGTAGAATTTATTTCCAGGAAAAAGCGGAACAGCGGAGCTGCTTGACAGCTCCTTAAGTACAGTTTTTGAGCACACGTAGTTCACACGGATAGGACAGTTCAAACTCTCACACCAGAGTTCTAACAGCTAATGGGTGCATTTTCTAAACTCTACTTTCTCACAACAACTTTGCTTTTTCTCAGAACAACCCTGTGAGGTTCCCACAACAGTCCCGAGCACCTGCTCTTATTTTTCTCTCACGTTGATGTTTTTCCCGACCACTCTTGTTCAAAACAGGTCTCTGTTCTCATGAGACAATGTTCCTGTTCTCATGAGACAGTGTTCTCTGTTCTCACGGGACAGCTTCTCCAGGATGCATCAGCTGTCAGGATCAGGGCCTCCATTTTCAGTCCATCTCAGGGGTACACTTTGGTCTGGTCAACATCAACTGCTTCGTCGATAAGTGCCAGGCTGCTGACAGGTTCTCTGTCAACCCCCGACACACTGTGACACTCCAGGGGCTCCTGAAACCAAGGGGCCACTGTGACAGTGCAAGAATTGATGTGCACACACGTGCTCCAAGCACAGCTGAGGTGTTAAGGGAAGGTTTAGTTCTGAAGTCAAACCCCCTAAAATACAGTGCTAAGTCCCAACAGGTGGAAAGGCACAGGAACCTGTCTCCTGGTTTACATATCAAAGGCCTGATGCCAGCACAGGTGCCCACCAGGCTGTTTATACAGTTCTAACTCTCTTTTCCCAGCTCTCTTCCCCCCAAACCTGTGTGAAAGAACGCCTTGAAGTTTTAAACGACCTGCAATTATCTTCCTTGAGAGAAAATTCATCTGTTTTGACAAAACAGCCCAAAGGAAGGACAAAGTGTAAAGATTCCCACACTGAACCTCTCCTAGACTTCAGCTTTCCAACTGCAAAAGGAAAGTGAGCGAAGACAATTCTTAAACAGTTTATTTTCTCTCCTCCTCGCCAAAATCTTCCGTTCTCGGCCCTTTTTTCCCACAGACACAACGGGGCTTTATGGAAACAAAGGTACCCTGGGACATTTCAGAACCCCGTGGAATCAAGGCCTCATTTTGACACTGAGGGGCCCAGTGGAATCCAGGGGTCCATTGTGACACTGTGGAACCTCATGGAATCAAGGGGTCATTTTGACACTGTGGAACCTCATGGAATCAAGGGGCCATTTGACACTGAGGAACTTGATGGACTCAGGGGACCATTGTGACACTGCAGGGCCTTGTGGAACCAAAGCAACCCTGAGACATTTTGGAAGCTCATGAAATCAATGGGCCGTTCAAAGGATCACAGAATGTGCTGAGTTGGAAGGCACCCACAAGGATCATTGAGTCCAACTCTTAATCCTGCACGGGACCATCGCCAAGGGTCACACCATGTGCCCTGGAGTATCATACAGATACTTCCTGAGCTCTGTCAGCCCTGGTGCTGTGCCCACTGCCCTGGGGAGCCTGGTCAGTGCCCAACCACCCTCTGGGGGAAGAACCTCTTTCTAACATCCAACCTGACCCTGCCCTGACACAGCTCCAGCCATTCCCTGGGTGCTGTCCCTCGTCCTCACAGAGCAGAGCTCAGTCCCTGCCCCTCCTCTGCCCCTCTCAAGGAAGGTGGAACTGCAGGGAGGTCTCCCCTCAGTCTCCCCTGCTCCAGCTGAACACAACAAGTGCCCTCAGTGTCCTCACACGGCTTCAAATCAAGGCCCTTCCTCATCTTCATTACCCTCCTTTGGACACTCTCCAATGGCTCAATCCCTTCCTTCCATTGTGTCCCCCCAAACTGCCCCAATGTTGAGGTGAGGCCGCCCCAGGGCAGAGCAGAGCGGGACAATCCCCTCCCTGATGCCCCAGGACAGGGATGTCCCTCCTGGCTGCCAGGGCACTGCTGACTCAGGGCCAAGTGGGCACCCACCAGCACCCCCAGGGCCCTTTCCCAGCACTGCTTTCCAGCCTCTCATTCCCAGTCTGTCCGTCCATCCAGGATTGCCCCATCCCAGGGCAGAATCCGGCACTTCCCCTTGTTGAACTTCCTGTGGTTGGTGATTGTCCAGCCTCTGGATTTGTCCAGGTCTCTCTGCAGGGCCTCCCTGCCCTCCAGGGAGTCAACAGCTCCTCCCAGTTCTGGGTCATCTGCAAAGTGTCCTTTCCAGTCCTGTGTCCAAGTAATTTATGAAGATGTTGAAGAGCACAGGGCCCAAGATTGAGGCCTAAGGAACCCCACGAGTGACAGGTCACAGTCTGATATCACCCTCTGTGCTCGACCCAGGAGCCAATTGCTCACGATGTGTTTGCCCAGCTGTGGGTTGATGGACCCCAGCACGTGCAAAAAACATTTTTCAATCCTGAATCTGCTCTCCTCATGGCCAGAGGTGAGGTTTTGCTGGCATTTCTCCTCCTATTAACAGAGATTTTAAACCCGATCCCTTCGTGGTTGCTGTGGCCAAGATGGCCCCAATCTCTGCTTTACTCACGAGATCCTCTCTGTGGACAAGCAGCAGATCAAGGAGGGCACTGATCCCAGTCAGCTCCCTTAGGACCTGTTCCATCAAGTTGTCATCCAGGTTTTTCCAGGGGTCTCTGGGGCTTCTAAGGAGCCATGAGGTCACTGGCTGTGACATGATGACATCCCAGAGGTCTCTGGGGTCCTAAAGATCCATTAAGTCACGCACAGTGACAGGGGCTCCGTGGTGACATCAGAGGTGTCTCCAGCCTGCTCAGAAGTAGAGAGGTCACATCAGAGGTGTCTCCAGCCTGCTCAGAAGCAGAGAGGTCACATCAGAGGTGTCTCCAGCCTGCTCAGAAGCAGAGAGGTCACAAACAAGCACACGGTGACATCTCAAGTTGATTTGCCAAGGGGATGAGGGTCAGCACAGGAGACACAGACACCAACTTTAAGGAACAAGTGCTTAATGTTACTTTAATGCAAAACAGCAAAGAATTGCAAAAAGATAAGCTCAGTAATGCACCTCATCATTGCTACAAAGACTGTCTACAGTCACCAAGAAATCACCAGTTACCCTGATCCATTACCAGCATCCAGACCCGCAGGACTCTGGTCACAGCAAAGGGTCAGAGAGCCCCTCTTGGGATCTGGGAAGTCCTACACAGGCCATCCAGTCATAGGGGAGGTCTCGTCTTTGCTGTGAGAGGGTCCAGCTTTTATCCTGTTGAACAAACAAACTTAGAGAACCACTAGTGTGGAAAACATCTGGCTTCCTTCTCTCCTTGGGTTTCACCCAAAGCCTGGCCAGGGCTTAAGGGGAAAACCAAGGGAGTCAACCTGCACCATCTGCTGCCAAACAAGGCCAGAGATCTAATTCCATGGCCTTGACTAGTCTCTAAATACAGAAAGATAAATACACAAATATTTTGCTGACAATCATACATATTTCATTAATGAACAGATACAAATGTTATTCACTAATGAGAGAACATAAATATACCTTACTAATAAGCACACATATTTACACAGGTGTAGTCTTATCACAGTACATATTTTCCTAACAAGCACACGTAGATTTTGCTGATAAGAGGATACACGACTTCATACGACGTTAGGTTGAAAGGTTCATAGGTTGAAAGGTTCTAGAGGTCAGCCTTGGCTCAGGGCCTGTTGTTCAGGCCTCAGCACTTCAGTGGGTCACCAGCTGTGGCTGAAGCTCTTCCTGCATCCCAAGGACTTGTAGGGCCGTTTCCCTGTGTGGCTCTGCTGATGGCGGATCAGGCTGGGGCTGTCCCTGAAGCTCTTCCCACATTCCAAGCACTTGTAAGGCTTCTCCTTGGTGTGGATCTGCTGGTGGCGGAGCAGGGTGGAGCTGTCTCTGAAGCTCTTCCCACATTCCAGGCACTTGTAGGGCCGTTCCCCCGTGTGGATCATCTGGTGGCGGATCAGGCTGGAGCTGTGGCTGACGCT
>NW_020938950.1:0-1907 GCF_003984885.1 Neopelma chrysocephalum
TCCTGGGGTATCCCATGACCCCCTGAACCCCCCATTCCTGGGGTATCCCATGACCCCCTGAACCCCCCATTCCTGTGCACTGAGACCCCCCCGAACCCCCTTATCTGAAACTGGGACCCCCTGCACCCACTTCCCTGGCTCCAGGACACTCCTGCTCCCCCTTTCCTGGCCATCCTGCTTCTCCCAGACTCCACAATCCCTTTTCCTTTATCTTGGGACCCCCAGACCCCCATTCCTGGGCATCAGGACCCCCCTGCACCCCCTTACCCAGCACTAAGCCCCCCTTGCACCCCTTTTCCCAGCCATCCCACTTCTCCAAGCCCCCAAACCCTCTCTTTTCCTTGACCCTGGCACACCCTGGACCCCCATTCCTGACTCCCCCAGTCCCCAACCCCTCCTTTCCTCAACACTCAGGACCCCCTGAGCCCCCTTCCCACACATCCTGGGTCTGCCCATCCAATCAACCACCTTTCCCTGACACTGGAGGCCCCTGGACCCCACTTTCCTGGGCACAGGGATCCTCTGGTCCCCCTACCCCTCCTCTCCCCACCGTCAGTCCTGCCTTTTCTTGACCCTGAGACCCACCTGAACCCCTGAACCCCCATTCCCAGGCACTGGGACCTTCCTGCACCCCCTTCCCTGCTCCAGAACCTCCCTGGAATGGTACTGCCTGATCCTGCTCCAATATCCACCTGCACCTCCTTTCCTGCCCATCCCACCTCTCCCGGCCCCCAGACTCCCTTTTTCCTTAACTCTGGGACTCCCCTTGATCCCCGTTCCTCCCTTTCCGAGACCCCCTTTGCTTCGCATCAGGGACCCCCCGAGACCCTTCAGAGCCACCCCGTGTCTCCTCACCTCGTGACCCCCTTTCTCTGACACCAGAGACCCCCGGATCCCCCTTTTCTGGGCACAGGGTCCCCCCGGGCCGCCTCATCCCACGTCTCCAAGCCCGTGCATCCCCTTTTCCTCGAGACCCCTTCCCCAGCACCGTGTCCCCCCCGCACCCCCTGATCCTGCACCAACACCCCCCTGCAGCCCCTTTCCCGACCATCCCACCTCTCCTCACCCCCGGCCCCCCCCGCCTTGACTCTGGGATCACCCCCAGGCCCCCCCGTGTCCCCCCAGTCCCCCCGTGTCCCCCCTCCCCGCGTTACCTGGGGTCGGTGGCGGGGTCGGAGCCCGGCCCGGGGCCCCCCCGGTTCTCGGCCGGTCCGGCGGGGCCTGAGGGAGCCGAGGAGGCCGCGGATGGGCGGGAGCGGGAGGAGGGAGGGAGGAGGAGGAGAGGGAGGGAAGGGAGGTGGGGTCCGGGAGGAGCCGGAGCCGCGGGAGGGGAGAGAAAGAGAGAAGGGGGAGGCGGGGACGAGACGGGGACGCGGCAGGAGGAGCAGCCTCCCTGTTCTATGGGGTCCGTCCTCCCAGGACTTGGGGGTCCAAGGGGGCACTTGGGGGTCAGAGAGGGAGCTTAGGGATCCGATGAGAGGCACTTATGGGGCACTTATGGGGCACTTGGGGGTCAGGGGAGGGAATTTGGGTGTCGGGGGGGGCACTGGGGAGGCACTTAGGGGTGCTGGGTGGCACTTCTGGGACAGTTTGGGGTCCAGAGGGGCACTTGAGGAGGGTCAGGGGAGGGAATTTGGGGGCACTGGGGGGTCGGGGGGCACTTGGGGGGCTGCAAACGCCGCGTGGGGCCGCGGGGGTTGATGGGAGTTGTAGTCCCGGCTATAATAGCGCTGTGTGTGGCCGCGGTGCACGACGGGAGTTGTAGTCTCGGAATGGCCTAAAGTGGCTCTGGCTCCAGGCCCCGCCCCACCTCCCCATTCTCGGGCGCGGATTGGCTGCGAGCTTTGACGGGCGGGCACTGCGACCAATGGGAGGCGGTAGAGGCGGAAACAGCCCAGGTTACCTCT
>NW_020938951.1:0-2915 GCF_003984885.1 Neopelma chrysocephalum
ACGTTCCTGTCACTCCTGATGGGCTCGGCCTTGGTGGGTCCGTTCTGGAGCTGCTGGAATTGGCTCTGCTGGACATGGGGAAGCTTCTGGAAGCTTCTCAAAGAAGCCACTCCTGTAGCCCCCCCTCTACCAAAACCTGGCCATGCAAACCCATATACACAGATGTATATTAATATATGTATGTAATTTATTTATTATATAATATCTAATATCTATTTATATTCTTATGTAATGATATGAATATATAATATATAAATGTTATATATAATTCTCTATATAATATAAATATTATATAAAAATATATTAAACATATAAATACCTGTAAAAATATATTAAAATAGATTAAAAAATATAAATAAATATATATATAAATATAAAATATAAAAATATATAAATATAAAAATATAAATATATTTATATTCAATAATATTTTAATATATTTTATGTGCAATATAATAATTTTATAATATATTATACTTTATATATTTCTATTTATGTAAATGTATTTTCTATTTATATTATATAATACTTTATTTTTTATTTTATAATATTTTATCCTTAGAAATATTTTATATATCTATTTTATAAATTTATATGTAAAGTGTAAATAACAATCTCAGAAGCCATGTATTGGTTTGATAATAAATTAATTATAGAGGCAATTTTTCAGTTCAGTCTTGATTTTTCAGCAGGTCTTTTTCCTTTGGTGAATTTCTAAAATATTCTAAAATGGAAAAAAACCTCTGTTAAATATTTTTTCTGATCCTTTGACCAGTATAATTTAATATTTATTGATTTCATATGGAATAATTAACTTCTTCATCTTTTTTTTCAACAAGATCGAAGAAGGAGGAGGTGGGAGGTAAATGCTCCCTGAAATTTAATTTTAAAAAGTTTTAATGAATTAAGTTTTAAAAAATATTTTTAAAAAAATTATTTACATTTATTGAAGAAAAAGGAATTAAAATTGTAAAGGAAACGTAACTAAAGTTTTAAAATTATTTTTAAATTCAAGTTTTTAAATTCTACAGGGAACGTAGATGGGAAAACTGGCGTTCTCGTTTGTTTCACCCTCATTTTGTGGGACTTTTTTTGGGGAAAACCAAAGAATTCTCCAGGAAAAAATGGATTTTGGGGTTCTGCCCCCTCCCTCCGCCAGACACAGCAGGACCCTGGTGAGTTGTCAGCTCTGCTCACCCTCGGTGCCCACCTGGTGCCCCCTCACTGTGCCCGGAGCCGGAATTCCTGGTGCAGCTGGATGGAAAAGGGCACCCAGAGGGGGGGTCTGGGCTACTCCCAGCCCCCGGGACCCCCTCACGTCTCTGAGGACACCCCCCTCCCCCAGGAAATTTGAGGTCTCCCCAAATCCCTGTTTCCCTCCCTTCAGGCAATTTGGGGTCTCCCCAAATCTTTTCTCTCCCCCCCCCCTAAAATTTGGGGTATTCCCAAATCCCTGCGTTCCCCCCAAGCTCCCTGGGTCCCCTCAGATCTCTGGGACACCCCTCCCAACATTCCAGGACTCCCAATCCCTCTCCACCCTCCAGTTCTGGACTGTCCCAGGGACTCCCCATCCCAGATTCCACAGAATTTTTGGAGCAAACAGGGAATTCAGTCAGAAAATGCCATGGTTTTGCACAGTTTTGCCGTGTGGTTTCAGAAAGGGATAAAGGTCACGCCACAAAAAGCAAAAATACGGGAAAACCCACCAAATCCAAGCACTGCCCTGCATCCCAAGCTGCTGCTATTGCATTTTGTGGGATTATTTAGGGAAAAAACACCAGGAAAAATCTTTGGGGAGGAATTTTGGGATCCAGCCCAAAGCCCAGCACAGGTCCCTTCCTATGCTGGACACGGCGGGACCCCGGCGAGTTCCCGGCACCGCTCAATCCCGGCACTGACCCCAGTGACCCCCCGGGTCTGTGCCCAGCCCGTGACCCCCACGCTGTGCCGGGATCCATCCCGGAATTCCCGGCGGAGCCGGGCGGTGAACATCACCCGGAGGTCTCTCTGTCGTCCCCGGAGCACCGCGGTGCATTCCGAGCGCGCCGGGACCTCCTCCCGCGCCTCCCGGGGCCCGTGGGACACGAATTTGGCGCTGCTGGCCCCCCCCACCCAGGGCAGGGAGGTGACATTGGTCACAGCCCAACCTGTCCCGGTGAGGACCAGCGGGGCCGCCCGCAGCATCCCGAGCACGGAGACCAGCGCGGGGTGATCCGAGCCCCACGTCTGCTCCGTCTCCGTGGCCCCTTCCAGGAGGGCAGAGCCCGGGGCCGCCCGGCAGCCCTCGTTCCGCACCGGAGCCTCGGCCAAGGCCACGTCCTCGGAACGTTCCAGGGCCGCGCTCAGGTTGTAGGCCACGTCCACGATGGAGACGTCGGACGGGCCCGTCTTGACCACCAGGACTTGATACCACTTGTACCAAACCTCCTCCCCTCCCAGCGCCACGAAAAGCGCCCGGTGCTCCTTGGAGACCTTTCCCAGCCCATCCCGGCTCCGCCCCACGAAGACGTCGACCGACGGACAACTCTCCACGGCGTTTTCCGGGACGGTGCCGAAGGAATCGTCCGCCCAATCCAAGGCCTCGAAGCCGCCGGCGTTGACCAGGATGCTGAAGCTGGAGGTGCTCTTCTCCTGCCCCCTGTTTGGGAAGTGGCAATAGGGGCCCCTGACGGGGTCGTAGGAGCCGGAATTGCAGCCGAGCTCCGTGGTGGAACAGACGAATTCCAGGCGCCCGGAGCGGCGGTTCCGGCTGGAGACGGCGTCGGGGGGAAGGTGGCCTTGGAAAAGCTCCCACTTGAGGTGGGAAGGGGGGCCCTGGTCTCGCTTGATGGGACTGTCTGAGGAGGGAATGGGGGGGTTTGAAAAAAGGGGAGGAGTTTTTGGGAAAAGGAGGGAATTCTGCCCCGGACTGGAGG
>NW_020938952.1:0-1916 GCF_003984885.1 Neopelma chrysocephalum
TCCTGGGGTATCCCATGACCCCCTGAACCCCCCATTCCTGGGGTATCCCATGACCCCCTGAACCCCCCATTCCTGTGCACTGAGACCCCCCCGAAACCCCTTATCTGAAACTGGGACCCCCTGCACCCACTTCCCTGGCTCCAGGACACTCCTGCTCCCCCTTTCCTGGCCATCCTGCTTCTCCCAGACTCCACAATCCCTTTTCCTTTATCTTGGGACCCCCAGACCCCCATTCCTGGGCATCAGGACCCCCCTGCACCCCCTTACCCAGCACTAAGCCCCCCTTGCACCCCTTTTCCCAGCCATCCCACTTCTCCAAGCCCCCAAACCCTCTCTTTTCCTTGACCCTGGCACACCCTGGACCCCCATTCCTGACTCCCCCAGTCCCCAACCCCTTCTTTCCTCAACACTCAGGACCCCCTGAGCCCCCTTCCCACACATCCTGGGTCTGCCCATCCAATCAACCACCTTTCCCTGACACTGGAGGCCCCTGGACCCCACTTTCCTGGGCACAGGGATCCTCTGGTCCCCCTACCCCTCCTCTCCCCACCGTCAGTCCTGCCTTTTCTTGACCCTGAGACCCACCTGAACCCCTGAACCCCCATTCCCAGGCACTGGGACCTTCCTGCACCCCCTTCCCTGCTCCAGAACCTCCCTGGAATGGTACTGCCTGATCCTGCTCCAGTATCCACCTGCACCTCCTTTCCTGCCCATCCCACCTCTCCCGGCCCCCAGACTCCCTTTTTCCTTAACTCTGGGACTCCCCTTGATCCCCGTTCCTCCCTTTCCGAGACCCCCTTTGCTTCGCATCAGGGACCCCCCGAGACCCTTCAGAGCCACCCCGTGTCTCCTCACCTCGTGACCCCCTTTCTCTGACACCAGAGACCCCCGGATCCCCCTTTTCTGGGCACAGGGTCCCCCCTGGGCCGCCTCATCCCACGTCTCCAAGCCCGTGCATCCCCTTTTCCTCGAGACCCCTTCCCCAGCACCGTGTCCCCCCCGCACCCCCTGATCCTGCACCAACACCCCCCTGCAGCCCCTTTCCCGACCATCCCACCTCTCCTCACCCCCGGCCCCCCCCGCCTTGACTCTGGGATCACCCCCAGGCCCCCCCGTGTCCCCCCGGTCCCCCCGTGTCCCCCCTCCCCGCGTTACCTGGGGTCGGTGGCGGGGTCGGAGCCCGGCCCGGGGCCCCCCCGGTTCTCGGCCGGTCCGGCGGGGCCTGAGGGAGCCGAGGAGGCCGCGGATGGGCGGGAGCGGGAGGAGGGAGGGAGGAGGAGGAGAGGGAGGGAAGGGAGGTGGGGTCCGGGAGGAGCCGGAGCCGCGGGAGGGGAGGGAAAGAGAGAAGGGGGAGGCGGGGACGAGACGGGGACGCGGCAGGAGGAGCAGCCTCCCTGTTCTATGGGGTCCGTCCTCCCAGGACTTGGGGGTCCAAGGGGGCACTTGGGGGTCAGAGAGGGAAGTTAGGGATCCGATGAGGCATTAGGGGGCACTTATGGGGCACTTATGGGGCACTTGGGGGTCAGGGGAGGGAATTTGGGTGTCGGGGGGGGCACTGGGGAGGCACTTAGGGGTGCTGGGTGGCACTTCTGGGACAGTTTGGGGTCCAGAGGGGCACTTGAGGAGGGTCAGGGGAGGGAATTTGGAGGCACTTGGGGGTCTGGGGGCACTTGGGGGGCTGCAAACGCCGCGTGGGGCCGCGGGGGTTGATGGGAGTTGTAGTCCCGGCTATAATAGCGCTCTGTGTGGCCGCGGTGCACGACGGGAGTTGTAGTCTCGGAATGGCCTAAAGTGGCTCTGGCTCCAGGCCCCGCCCCACCTCCCCCTTCTCGGGCGCGGATTGGCTGCGAGCTTTGACGGGCGGGCACCGCGACCAATGGGAGGCGGTAGAGGCGGAAACAGCCCAGGTTACCTCT
>NW_020938953.1:0-2906 GCF_003984885.1 Neopelma chrysocephalum
ACGTTCCTGTCACTCCTGATGGGCTCGGCCTTGGTGGGTCCGTTCTGAAGCTGCTGGAATTGGCTCTGCTGGACATGGGGAAGCTTCTGGAAGCTTCTCAAAGAAGCCACTCCTGTAGCCCCCCCTCTACCAAAACCTGGCCATGCAAACCCATATCCATAGATGTATATTAATATATGTATGTAATTTATTTATTATATAATATCTAATATCTATTTATATTCTTATGTAATGATATGAATATATAATATATAAATGTTATATATAATTCTCTATATAATATAAATATTATATAAAAATCTATTAAACATATAAATACCTGTAAAAATATATTAAAATAGATAAAAAAATATAAATAAATATATATAAATATAAAATATAAATATATATAAATATAAAAATATAAATATATTTATATTCAATAATATTTTAATATATTTTATGTGCAATATAATAATTTTATAATATATTATACTTTATATATTTCTATTTATGTAAATGTATTTTCTATTTATATTATATAATACTTTATTTTTTATTTTATAATATTTTATCCTTAGAAATATTTTATATATCTATTTTATAAATTTATATGTAAAGTGTAAATAACAATCTCAGAAGCCATGTATTGGTTTGATAATAAATTAATTATAGAGGCAATTTTTCAGTTCAGTCTTGATTTTTCAGCAGGTCTTTTTCCTTTGGTGAATTTCTAAAATATTCTAAAATGGAAAAAAAACCTCTGTTAAATATTTTTTCTGATCCTTTGACCAGTATAATTTAATATTTATTGATTTCATATGGAATAATTAACTTCTTCATCTTTTTTTTCAACGAGATCGAAGAAGGAGGAGGTGGGAGGTAAATGCTCCCTGAAATTTAATTTTAAAAAGTTTTAATGAATTAAGTTTTAAAAAATATTTTTAAAAAAATTATTTACATTTATTGAAGAAAAAGGAATTAAAATTGTAAAGGAAACGTAATTAAAGTTTTAAAATTATTTTTAAATTCAAGTTTTTAAATTCTACAGAGAACGTAGATGGGAAAACTGGCGTTCTCGTTTGTTTCACCCTCATTTTGTGGGACTTTTTTTGGGGAAAACCAAAGAATTCTCCAGGAAAAAATGGATTTTGGGGTTCTGCCCCCTCCCTCCGCCAGACACAGCAGGACCCTGTGCCAGCCCCGCTCGCCCTCGGTGCCCACCTGGTGCCCCTCACTGTGCCCGGAGCCGGAATTCCTGGTGCAGCTGGATGGAAAAGGGCACCCAGAGGGGGGGTCTGGGCTGCTCCCAGCCCCCGGGACCCCCTCACGTCTCTGAGGACACCCCCCTCCCCCAGGAAATTTGAGGTCTCCCCAAATCCCTGTTTCCCTCCCTTCAGGCAATTTGGGGTCTCCCCAAATCTTTTCTCTCCCCCCCCCTAAAATTTGGGGTATTCCCAAATCCCTGCATTACCCCCAAGCTCCCTGGGTCCCCTCAGATTTCTGGGACACCCCTCCCAACATTCCAGGACTCCCAATCCCTCTCCACCCTCCAGTTCTGGACTGTCCCAGGGACTCCCCATCCCAGATTCCACAGAATTTTTGGAGCAAACAGGGAATTCAGTCAGGAAATGCCATGGTTTTGCACAGTTTTGCCGTGTGGTTTCAGAAAGGGATAAAGGTCACGCCACAAAAAGCAAAAATACGGGAAAACCCACCAAATCCAAGCACTGCCCTGCATCCCAAGCTGCTGCTATTGCATTTTGTGGGATTATTTAGGGAAAAAACACCAGGAAAAATCTTTGGGGAGGAATTTTGGGATCCAGCCCAAAGCCCAGCACAGGTCCCTTCCTATGCTGGACACGGCGGGACCCCGGCGAGTTCCCGGCACCGCTCAATCCCGGCACTGACCCCAGTGACCCCCCGGGTCTGTGTCCAGCCCGTGACCCCCACGCTGTGCTGGGATCCATCCCGGAATTCCCGGCGGAGCCGGGCGGTGAACATCACCCGGAGGTCTCTCTGTCGTCCCCGGAGCACCGCGGTGCATTCCGAGCGCGCCGGGACCTCCTGCCGCGCCTCCCGGGGCCCGTGGGACACGAATTTGGCGCTGCTGGCCCCCCCCACCCAGGGCAGGGAGGTGACGTTGGTCACAGCCCAACCTGTCCCGGTGAGGACCAGCGGGGCCGCCCGCAGCGTCCCGAGCACGGAGACCAGCGCGGGGTGATCCGAGCCCCACGTCTGCTCCGTCTCCGTGGCCCCTTCCAGGAGGGCAGAGCCCGGGGCCGCCCGGCAGCCCTCGTTCCGCACCGGAGCCTCGGCCAAGGCCACGTCCTCGGAACGTTCCAGGGCCGCGCTCAGGTTGTAGGCCACGTCCACGATGGAGACGTCGGACGGGCCCGTCTTGACCACCAGGACTTGATACCACTTGTACCAAACCTCCTCCCCTCCCAGCGCCACGAAAAGCGCCCGGTGCTCCTTGGAGACCTTTCCCAGCCCGTCCCGGCTCCGCCCCACGAAGACGTCGACCGACGGACAACTCTCCACGGCGTTTTCCGGGACGGTGCCGAAGGAATCGTCCACCCAATCCAAGGCCTCGAAGCCGCCGGCGTTGAGCAGGATGCTGAAGCTGGAGGTGCTCTTCTCCTGCCCCCTGTTTGGGAAGTGGCAATAGGGGCCCCTGACGGGGTCGTAGGAGCCGGAATTGCAGCCGAGCTCCGTGGTGGAACAGATGAATTCCAGGCGCCCGGAGCGGCGGTTCCGGCTGGATACGGCGTCGGGAGGAAGGTGGCCTTGGAAAGGCTCCCACTTGAGGTGGGAAGGGGGGCCCTGGTCTCGCTTGATGGGACTGTCTGAGGAGGGAATGGGGGGGTTTGAAAAAAGGGGAGGAGTTTTTGGGAAAAGGAGGGAATTCTGCCCCGGACTGGAGG
>NW_020938954.1:0-1095 GCF_003984885.1 Neopelma chrysocephalum
TGGGATCATACTGGGATCACACTGTGAGCAACTGGGCCCATGCTGGGATCACACTGGGACTGACTGGGACTACACTAAGGGCAACTGGGAAGACACTGTGAGGAACAGGGAGCAACTGGAACCACGTTGGGGGCAATTGGGATCACACTAATGGGGACTGGGATCATACTGGGAGTGACAAGGAGCATGCTGGGGGCAACTGGGATCATGTTATGGGCAACTGGGATATAGTGGGAGCAACTGAGATAATGCTTGAGGTGATTGGGGTCATACTGGGAGTGACTGGGACCACACTGAGGGTGACTGGATTTGACTGTGATCATACTGGACTCATACTGGGAGGGACTGGCGCTGTGCTGGGGGAAACTGGGAGTATAATGTGTGCAAGTGGGATGTAGTAGCAAGCTTTTACTGGAGGTGACTGGGCTCATACTGGGAGTGACTGGGCTCTGGGAAGCACAGGATGGGGAGGAGGGGAAGCACAACCCCTCCCACTGCTCTGCATTGCCAAAATCCTCGTTCCCAGTTCCCACTCTGGCCCTGACCAGCAGATCCACTCTGGGATCCCTTTCCCTGGGGGCACTTCCCTGCCCTCTGCCCTCTGCCCACCTTCCTGCCCCTGGAAATCAGCACTTTGGAGCCTCATCCCATTGTTTCCTTCCTTCTCTTCCCTATTATTGTCAGGGTCCCCCTGCACCCCATTTTCCCGGGCACTGGGACCCCCTGGCCATTCCCGGTTTTCCAGCCCCCAGCCCCCTCTTTCTTTGACTCCTGGATCCCCCTGCCCCCCCTTTCCTGGCCTTCCCATCTCTCCCAGTCCCTGAATCCCCCTTTTCCTTGAGCCTGGGGACCATGGTCCCTCATTCCCAGCCATCCCAGGTCACCTCACCCTCAGCCCCCCCTTTCCTTGACTCCAGGACCCCCTGAAGCCCCTTCCCAGCTCTCCCAGCTCTCCCAGTTCCCCTCTTTCCTTGACCCTGGGACCTCCCAGATCCCCAGATCTCCAGGTCTCCCCAGTTCCCCACTCCCGGCGCTTCCTGCAGGGGGGTCCTGGGGTATCCCATGACCCCCTGAACCCCCCATTCCTGGGGTATC
>NW_020938955.1:0-1094 GCF_003984885.1 Neopelma chrysocephalum
TGGGATCATACTGGGATCACACTGTGAGCAACTGGGCCCATGCTGGGATCACACTGGGACTGACTGGGACTACACTAAGGGCAACTGGGAAGACACTGTGAGGAACAGGGAGCAACTGGAACCACGTTGGGGGCAATTGGGATCACACTAATGGGGACTGGGATCATACTGGGAGTGACAAGGAGCATGCTGGGGGCAACTGGGATCATGTTATGGGCAACTGGGATATAGTGGGAGCAACTGAGATAATGCTTGAGGTGATTGGGGTCATACTGGGAGTGACTGGGACCACACTGAGGGTGACTGGATTTGACTGTGATCATACTGGACTCATACTGGGAGGGACTGGCGCTGTGCTGGGGGAAACTGGGAGTATAATGTGTGCAAGTGGGATGTAGTAGCAAGCTTTTACTGGAGGTGACTGGGCTCATACTGGGAGTGACTGGGCTCTGGGAAGCACAGGATGGGGAGGAGGGGAAGCACAACCCTTCCCACTGCTCTGCATTGCCAAAATCCTCGTTCCCAGTTCCCACTCTGGCCCTGACCAGCAGATCCACTCTGGGATCCCTTTCCCTGGGGGCACTTCCCTGCCCTCTGCCCTCTGCCCACCTTCCTGCCCCTGGAAATCAGCACTTTGGAGCCTCATCCCATTGTTTCCTTCCTTCTCTTCCCTATTATTGTCAGGGTCCCCCTGCACCCCATTTTCCCGGGCACTGGGACCCCCTGGCCATTCCCGGTTTTCCAGCCCCCAGCCCCCTCTTTCTTTGACTCCTGGATCCCCCTGCCCCCCTTTCCTGGCCTTCCCATCTCTCCCAGTCCCTGAATCCCCCTTTTCCTTGAGCCTGGGGACCATGGTCCCTCATTCCCAGCCATCCCAGGTCACCTCACCCTCAGCCCCCCCTTTCCTTGACTCCAGGACCCCCTGAAGCCCCTTCCCAGCTCTCCCAGCTCTCCCAGTTCCCCTCTTTCCTTGACCCTGGGACCTCCCAGATCCCCAGATCTCCAGGTCTCCCCAGTTCCCCACTCCCGGCGCTTCCTGCAGGGGGGTCCTGGGGTATCCCATGACCCCCTGAACCCCCCATTCCTGGGGTATC
>NW_020938956.1:0-8385 GCF_003984885.1 Neopelma chrysocephalum
TCACCAGGAAGGTGGTGGTGACCTGGCTGTGCTCAGGACTGCAGACTGGTTGTTGGAAACTGGGAAAAGGAAGATAATTTTCTCTGTTTAAGCTGTCCACACATTTGAATTTGTTTCTGTACAGCTACACCTATTTCTAAAATGGGCTAAGCCTTCCTAAAAGACTGAACTGGACTTTGTTCCAGCTTGTCAAAGTTCTTTGAGTTTGTACTTTGCAGAAGAAGGGACACAACTGTGTATACTGAGACATGACGCAGAATTTTGGAGAGGTTCTCTTTAATTTGAATTTAAAGTGATGCAGTTCACAAGTTAGACCAACTTTGTGATCTTATTAAAACCAGCAGTCCTTAAGAGGATCCCTGTTCCTCCTCCACTCCTTACACTTGTGCAGAATGGGATTTACCTTGCTGCTTTTCCTCAGGTTTTTCTTTCCACGGGTTTTGGGCTCGCCCTCTTCTGCAGCTGGCAGAGGGGAAGGGACCAGATTTGTTTTTGTAGCTGCTCTGTGTGTGACTCAAAAGACTTGATGTTGATGATCACAACACAAGGGCTGGGGACAGTCCTGAGTCACCCACTAGGATGACAGTGGCATTCTGGAGGACAGAAGTGGTACCACACAGGGGCTTTTGTTTGGTGTTTTCCTCCCATTCTTTGAAACTTTTGGCTAATTTTTAGAACTAGCAAAAAAAAAAACCAAACCCAAAGCAATTGTAACCATTTGTAGCCTGCACTCAGAGCTGTGGTTACTCCAGTGTGAGCTGACCTTTGTGTGTGGGATGAGCCCTTGTGTGGTGTGGTCCAGCCTGCAGAAGCACCGTTTAGGAGGCAGCAGAAGTAGCCAGATGTGTGCACTTCTTGCACCATGCCTGAGTACAAGCCAGCCTGTGTAACGCTTGGCAGTGCTGACATTTGCTATAATCACGTGATGTTTTACTGAAGGAACATCCATGGAAAGTCTTATGC
The DNA here is from genome assembly GCF_003984885.1 of Neopelma chrysocephalum. NCBI lineage: Eukaryota > Metazoa > Chordata > Aves > Passeriformes > Pipridae > Neopelma > Neopelma chrysocephalum. The sequence goes on from NW_020938956.1 coordinate 964, forward strand.
AGCTCTGAGGATCTGCAGCCTGCTCTAAGGTCTGGGATTGTTGGATGCTGTGTTTGTGTTGGTGGAGAACTTCTTCCTCTGTGGTTTCCCCTGCCACTTCCAAAACTTGTGTCCCTGACTCCGCAAAACCCTTCCAAGGGACTTGGGTTTTGTAGTGCACCTTCTAAAAATAAATTGATCAACATGGCATTTCCAGGAATCTTGACTCAAGAAATTAATAATTTTTGCCTTTTTTTGTCCAGAAAGAATTGAAGGCTAAGTTTTTTCTTTAAACTAAAAAATTATTCTCAGGTACCCCTGAATGAATGTAAAAGGAATCCATTTACTAAAGTTTCCATGCTTTCAGAGATGTCCTTTAAGGACAGAACAGTCAAGTTCCTAGGTAATTTCAAATACTAATTATTTATTTCATAGTGAAATGCTTATCTCCATTAAACATAGGAGCTCTCTGTTGGAGTGCACAGGCAGATGGTCAGGCCCTGGCCTGGAGTTTGGGTCGCTGAGGGGACCAGGAGCAAGGAGTAGATGTGAGATTCCTATCCATGTGTGGGTGTGGCAGTTCTCTCTTCTGAGTGTGGGATGTACTTGAAGATGGGCAGCGTTTCAGGGACCATGGATGGGGAGCACACGTGGATCAGGAGCGGGATATGACGTGTCTGACACGGCATTTTAAACTGGTTGTGCTCATACCAAGGTATAGCTGGAATAATAGAAAGGGAAATATGATGTCTGAGAGTGGTTAGTTCCATGTTGTGCAATTCATGCCTAAAAGCAGATTGCATTAAATATCCTGTGGATGGTGTTGGTTTTGTGTTTGCCCTCAAGTGAATTAACCTAGACAGCTGTACTAAAATCACAGTCTTGATTCTGCCACACTGAAGGGCCTTCACACGGTTTCTGGAAATGTAATTTCTTTTCCGTTGAATGCTATAAAACTGGATCTCTTGAAGAGGCTGTAGTGCTCTTCAGATTGGCTGTTCCTGTAATGCCTGTTGTAATGTCTGGTCTCTGCTTCCTGCTGCAGTTCAGCCCCTGATATCTGTAATTAGGGAATCAGTAAATTCTTTGTTGCCAGATATTTTTGCTGCTGTAGCAGTGGCAGATAATCTGCCTTACAGGGCCAAATCCAGTGTGAAAAACCATCTTAGTTCTTGATGACTTGTAATTTTCTCTTTTCCTCCTATTTTTCAGCAGGTTATTTTTCTGTTGCTGTTCCAGTTCCTGTGTGCAAAGTCCAAGCACACTTCCTCCCTCAGCCAGAATAGCACCCAGAGCTCTCCTGAGGCCGCAGGGGTGGTTGGTGGTGAGCAGTGGTGGCTGTGGGGCTCTCCTGGTGGCAGGGCTGGCTGCTGTGGGTTATGGGCTGCTTGGAAATTGCAGGAGCCTCACTGGACCTGAGGCCACGTGATGTGACTCGGGGCTGTAATACCACATCCAGAGCCTTGGGTGCTTGCATGTGCAGCCTGGGCCTTGGCTACTTGCTCTATGCAGGGTAGAAGATGAGAGACCACAAGAGATTCGTGTTCTGATAAGTCTTATCACTGAGCCCTTCACCTTCAGGACCAGGAGCCTTTCCCTGGGCCAGGGGTAACCACCCCTGGCATGGTGCAGGGGCTGCAGCTTTTCATCCACCTGAAAACAGGTTCCTCTGAGGGCTGGGGGTCTCTGCTGCTTTCTACTTCTCTGATTATTTAGCTGAGAAGGGAAGCTGTGGTTGGAGGTACTTTGTTGTTTTGGGGGATTGGGCTATTTCTCTGCAAAAATAGAGGAAATGGATCTGCTCACTCAGGGGAGTGGGAAATGAAGCAATTCCCACTTCCTCTTATTTGTATTTGATGCTGGCCCAACAGCAGCTGGCTACAAACCCCAGCTCAGGGTCAGGCCAGGACCAGAGCCAGGTTCAGCCACCACCCCCATCAGCCCCTTCTCTTCACCTCCCCTGGCCACAGCAGCACAGGTGCTCTGCTCTTGCTGGTTACAGAAATACTTGTTCCCAGTAGGAAACAGAGTGCCTGGGACGTGCCAGCTCCTGCACACCCTGGGCAGAGCCAGGGCCAAGCAGCCTGTGCCCTGTTCTCATGGTGGAGGCATCGTAGGATATTTAATTATGCATCATGGTGTATGGTGCAATGCCCAGCCCTGGGTGCTGTCGGTTTGGGGTGGATAAGGAATGCCCTGGATGAGCCTAGGGCTGGCCTGTGAAGCCGTGCTGCAGGAAGCCAGGTTCAGAACAGCCTGTCCCCACAGCATCCCATGGGAGGAGCAAAGCTGGGAATTTGATCCTTATGCTTTGTACTGGAGTGTGTTGTCATGCTTTGGGTCCCCATGGACGCTCGGATCATGACAGTATTTGGCAGTACGCACAAGTTGGCAAAGTGGGTTTTGGCCTAAATCTTCAAGCAGTGTCCTGCTGCTTGTGATGCACTCCAGAGGGTCCCTAAGCACGTGTCCCCAGCCACGCAGTGCTCCTGGAGCCCCCAGGCCTCACAGCTCCAAGCTCAAGCTTGCTGCTACCCCAGCTCCAGGAATCTCTTGGCAGGTACCAATTTCCACTGCCACATTAAACTTCACGTTTAGGTTTGGAAAAAGCACCTCCCTGGTGCTGCTGATCTGAGCACGGCAACAGCTCCTGTGGGGCCAGAGGAGATGCTGTTCTAGAAATCCCACAGAAGCCCTCATTCCATGCCTGCAGGTCAGCAGCTGGCCTGGGCAGTGGCTGTACATCCATCGGGAATACCCCTGAGGCAAGTTTGTTGCTGGGTATAGTGAGTAACTGATATTAACAGGGAAACGAGGAGTGTGTAAAATTGGGCCAAAATGGTTTTAGTGTTTTATTTGAGAAATTCAAATTGTAGCATACATTTTGTTGTAAACAAAAATAAAAAAAAATAAAAATGTCCCAGGCAGCTTCCCAGATTGTGACTTTGACTCTGAACAAGATTACACTGAAAAGCTGGAACTCCCTGCAGAGGAAGGTGATGGCTTTCTGCTGACCTCATTGTGCCTGGCCCCTGGCTGAGCTCGTGTCCTGGCACTGCCTGAACACTTCCAGTTGTCAGAGGAAATTCTAGATCAATTTGGGAAGCAGGTGTTGATGGTAAAACTGCCTTTTGATCCAAAATGCCACCTGGGCTGACCTCCATCCAGCACCAGTTGTGGCACCGGGCCGCTGCCTCCTCCCCAGTGGCAACACCCAGGGTCAAATTCCTACAGGCACCTGTCACTTGCAGGGCCACTAACAACGACCTGAGCCGCACAATTAGCTTTCTTTATGCATTTCCTCTGTCTGGGCCCGGGAGCTGGGAACGTAGTTTTTCCAGGGGCTATGGAAACACCAGCCATCTCCAGCACTGACTGTGGGGATGTCCCAGGTGCCACCCCTGCAGAGACTGTCCCACCCTGCCCTGGGTAGGTGGGAGTGGAGTAATGAAGAAGCAAATGATGGTCAACCTGGGAGCTGCTGGGTCAGGGAGGGTGATGCCACTGGGAAGTGTCTGCAGCGGCAGGTGAAGGTCATTGCAGCAGGGATGGAAGGGACCTGGAAAGGCCATCCTGGGAGGCAGAGGACTGTGGCTGGGGCTGGGGACAGGCTTTCTGGTGGTGATGGAGGTGAGCAGGAAAGGACATTCCAGTAGGGGACAGGGAAACGCTGTCCTGGAGGGAGAGGGGACTGGTGGAGGCTCTCCCGGGAGCTGAAGAGAACTGAGCAAGGCCATCCCGGGGGGCGGAGGAACTGGGGTTGCCGTTCTGGTGAGGACTGAGGGGACTGGTAGAGGCCATCCCGGGGGGATGGGGATGGCTGGCAGTGGCCATCCCGTGGGACACAGATGGATCGGTGCGGGCTGTCCCAGGGGCACAAAGACCCCCGACCGCCCTGAGGGGCCGCTGCGCACGCCCCCAAACTCTCCACCGCCCCCTGCCGGCCCCGCCCATCACCGTAAGTGGGCGGGGCACACGCGAGCCCGGCGCCCGGCACCGCCCCCTCGCAGCCGATTGGTCGGGCGGTGCGCGGCGGGCGGGGGCGTGTCGGCGCGGCCACGGCGGTGGCGGGGAGGTGCGGCCGCCATCTTGTGCGCCGGCGGAGCCTGCGAGCGGCCCCAGCGCGGCCGTCGGACTCGCCGCTCCCGCCGCTCGCACTGCAGCCAGGGCCGCCCGCTCCCCGCCCCGGGGCGGCGGCGGACGGCGGAGGGAGGGGAACAGCTCGGTGCGGACGGGCCCCCCGCAGCCTCCCCCCGCAGGCCCGGCGGCTGCCCCTCCTCCCCGCCGCTCCTCGCGTCCCTCCCCGCGGGTTTGTGGCGCTGTGCCGGGGGAGGATGAACGGAGGATAAATGGTGCCCAAGGCGGACAGCGGCACCTTCCTCCTCCTCTTCCTCCTGGTGCTGAGCATCACCGAGCCGCTGCGGCCAGGTAGGGGCGGCGAGGCCGCGGCGGGGCCGGGGTCGCCGGGCCTCCCTCCTCCTCCTGCTGAGCCCGCGGGCGGGTCCCTGGCTCGGGGGCGCCGGGGCTGCTCCGTGGCGGGGAGCGGGCGGCGGGGGCCGGCGGGGGGAGCCCCCGGGGACAGCCCGGATCGGGGGGCGGCGTGTCCTAGAGCTGGTCCCGGCCCGGTTTGGGCTATGCCGCCGCTCTGGCGCTTAAACAGAGCCGGGACCCGGCCGAGCATCGGTGCCCTGTGCCGGCTGCCTGGATCAGAGAGAGCAGGGATTGACCCTGTGAGTCGGGCAAAAACGCACCTGTTAAAATGCGAAAGCTTGGGTAGAAATCTACATAACCCTGTGGGCAAGGAGCGCTGGAAATGTGATGCCGTGACTAAGTTTTCAGGTGCTTCTTACTTTACCTGCTTTTATGTTGTGGGCCTCGGGTGCCAACTCAGCCAGACAAAAAACTCGCTTTCGAAGTGCCATTGGAGCCTGCCAGAAGGAGAAAAAAATCCTGCTGCACCTGGTTCCTGTGGCATCTCTCTGGTTCTGTTTGTTCTTCTTTTAGGGAACTAAATCAGCGATGGAGTTTTGTGTGCTAGGTGCTGGGCACGGGGCTTAAAATCTGAAGATGATTAACTTTGGAGAAATGGTTGGTGTTCACATGTTGAAAACGACAGCTTTTCTTGGTACGCCGCTCAGCTGGGGTTTCTTTTTGTTGTTGAACTCTCTTGGAGCTCGGCAGAGCCCTCAGGTGTCTCGGGCTGCTCCTGCCAAAGAGCATCAGTAGCCAAGGTGTGAGGCTGCCTGGAGTGGCTTTGCAGGTTTGAGAACCATCCTCCCATCGCACGGAACGCCTGCTCTTGGGTGGTACTTGCTCCTTGTAAATTGGAGAATGAGAAGCATGGTGTACTTTGAAAGCCCCTTGTTCTTTCTCATCAAAATAACTTTTATGACCCAGACTAATAAAACGTGAGCTGCGTCTAAGCGAGTTCCCAGCAGAGCTGGGACACAATTGGGTCAGTGTAAGCAGAGTTATTGAAATAACTTAGGTGTTGAAACTGCTCTGTGTTTGCCTTGTTTTGTTTTAGCTTGTTTTTTTGGCAGTGTAGTGTATACACAGGGCTTCTGAGATGCACTTAAGTAGCCAAAAAAGCAAAGTACATTGTGTTGCTAGCCCAGCATTATTCCAGCTCGAGGCTTTTATGGCTGAGAAGGTACTGTGTAAACCTGATTTCAAGCACCTCCTCTGTAGCTGTCAGTAAGTGCTACAGGCGGCTGGATTGCTGGCTGGAAAGGTTCAGATTCATAGCTGCCTGTGTGCTTTTACAGGTGGGTAGAATTGACCCTCAGTTGGTGTTGAGCATTGTAGCCTCCTAGGAATTAGCAAATGGCATTTTTCATATTGTGTCAGCACATTTGTTGTTCCAATTTGATATTGAATCTCTGTCAGCAGCTGATGCTTGATGGATGAAGACAAGTTTTTCACTGAGGTTTGCTTCTTTAATTCAAATGATTTTTTTCCACTGGCTCTCTAATGTTCCTACTTTAGAGATTTGTGCTGCTGTAGCCTCACTGGCAGAAGCGTCCTTCTTGTGAGCAAACCTTAACTCATCTGCTCAGGTTCTAACCACTGCCTTTGAAACCTGCAGCATTAGGATTCCCCTGTGGCGACTCTGTGTGAGTTCCATGGATTTTGCCCAAACCACGTGTATTCCTGACCCTAATGTGAAGTAACACAGCTGGATATAGTGCTGCAGCTGGAATTCCTTGCTGTATAAGGAGTTTCTGAGTTCCATTTGGAATACACTCCTGCATCCTGTTTACTTGGTGGCTCCAGATGAGCGTGATGGCTGAGCTGTCCATGGTGATGCCTCTCCTTCCTCCTCAGGAGAGAGTCCATTGCTTCTGAGTGGGCTCACAGCCAATGTTATTTCCTTTTTTTGATTTGCTTCATTTAGTATCTTGAACGTGCTGTCTCAAATAGATCACCTGTTCAGTAGATTAAATTAGTATATGGTTTGATCCCAAAACACGAGGTGCAAATAGGGAAAACCTGGTTCTTGCAAGTTCAGAGGATGTACAGAACTAAATGTACCATTTTAATCAATGATGAAGAAGTCTCTGTAGTCTTTTTTTTGGGGAGAGACAGAAAGAGAAGAGTATTCTCCTTCTCAGAAAGAGAAGAGTATTTGGACTTTGGATTTCTTTCCCTAGTGGTATTTGCTTTACCTTTTGCTTCTTTAAACCTGTGTGTTGTAGCAACTGTCTTTCTGGTTTAGAAAGGACACCTGCAGCTTGCTTAGCTTAAATCTGTACTTGGAGCTATGAGATGAGTGGTGCAGAGTGATGGGAGGTTTTATGTACTCCGAGATGAATGTGTAGTCCCTTCACAATTCAGTCCCAGCGGATCAGGCATCTCTTTGTATTTCCATGTTAATTTGACACTGGCTTTGTGTGCGTGTTCTTGCTGTGCTCTTCAGATAAATAAAACCTTCTTTTAAGCCTCCTCGACTGTAGTATCTTTTCATGGAATCTGAAAGGCATTGATTTTACGTGGAGCTATTTTTTCTGCATTTAGGATGAGATGGGTTTTAGTAAATGAAGAGAGAAATTAATTAAAAGGTCTTCTTTTTACCCTGATTTTTGTGCCTTGGTTACATGAGTGTTTTCCACTACTGTCCTCACTACCAGGGTGAGTTACTTTCAAGATACCACACCCTCGGCCCCAGCTGTGGAGACTTGGGTTCCTGAAGGTGCTGTGGGCAGTTAGAATTTTCTGAGCCTGTGAATTTCTGATGGTAATTTTGTGCCTTTGAGAATCTCTGCTTTGCTTTTTAGGGATATTTACCACAGTGGGGTTTGGTTTAATAATATGTTCTCCAGGACAACTCCAAACCTCTGCTTCAGGTTATCTGACTGTGTGGTTGAGAGCTGGTGTCTTTAAGTAAAGAAATACTTTGGTGGTGTGTTAACTGAGTCACAGTAAGCTGTTCTGGTGGATTTG
>NW_020938957.1:0-8389 GCF_003984885.1 Neopelma chrysocephalum
TCACCAGGAAGGTGGTGGTGACCTGGCTGTGCTCAGGACTGCAGACTAGTTGTTGGAAACTGGGAAAAGGAAGATAATTTTCTCTGTTTAAGCTGTCCACACATTTGAATTTGTTTCTGTACAGCTACACCTATTTCTAAAATGGGCTAAGCCTTCCTAAAAGACTGAACTGGACTTTGTTCCAGCTTGTCAAAGTTCTTTGAGTTTGTACTTTGCAGAAGAAGGGACACAACTGTGTATACTGAGACATGACGCAGAATTTTGGAGAGGTTCTCTTTAATTTGAATTTAAAGTGATGCAGTTCACAAGTTAGACCAACTTTGTGATCTTATTAAAACCAGCAGTCCTTAAGAGGATCCCTGTTCCTCCTCCACTCCTTACACTTGTGCAGAATGGGATTTACCTTGCTGCTTTTCCTCAGGTTTTTCTTTCCACGGGTTTTGGGCTCGCCCTCTTCTGCAGCTGGCAGAGGGGAAGGGACCAGATTTGTTTTTGTAGCTGCTCTGTGTGTGACTCAAAAGACTTGATGATGTTGATCACAACACAAGGGCTGGGGACAGTCCTGAGTCACCCACTAGGATGACAGTGGCATTCTGGAGGACAGAAGTGGTACCACACGGGTGTTTTTGTTTGGTGTTTTCCTCCCATTCTTTGAAACTTTTGGCTAATTTTTAGAACTAGCAAAAAAAAAAACCAAACCCAAAGCAATTGTAACCATTTGTAGCCTGCACTCAGAGCTGTGGTTACTCCAGTGTGAGCTGACCTTTGTGTGTGGGATGAGCCCTTGTGTGGTGTGGTCCAGCCTGCAGAAGCACCGTTTAGGAGGCAGCAGAAGTAGCCAGATGTGTGCACTTCTTGCACCATGCCTGAGTACAAGCCAGCCTGTGTAACGCTTGGCAGTGCTGACATTTGCTATAATCACGTGATGTTTTACTGAAGGAACATCCATGGAAAGTCTTATGCAGCTCTGAGGATCTGCAGCCTGCTCTAAGGTCTGGGATTGTTGGATGCTGTGTTTGTGTTGGTGGAGAACTTCTTCCTCTGTGGTTTCCCCTGCCACTTCCAAAACTTGTGTCCCTGACTCCGCAAAACCCTTCCAAGGGACTTGGGTTTTGTAGTGCACCTTCTAAAAATAAATTGATCAACATGGCATTTCCAGGAATCTTGACTCAAGAAATTAATAATTTTTGCCTTTTTTTGTCCAGAAAGAATTGAAGGCTAAGTTTTTTCTTTAAACTAAAAAATTATTCTCAGGTACCCCTGAATGAATGTAAAAGGAATCCATTTACTAAAGTTTCCATGCTTTCAGAGATGTCCTTTAAGGACAGAACAGTCAAGTTCCTAGGTAATTTCAAATACTAATTATTTATTTCATAGTGAAATGCTTATCTCCATTAAACATAGGAGCTCTCTGTTGGAGTGCACAGGCAGATGGTCAGGCCCTGGCCTGGAGTTTGGGTCGCTGAGGGGACCAGGAGCAAGGAGTAGATGTGAGATTCCTATCCATGTGTGGGTGTGGCAGTTCTCTCTTCTGAGTGTGGGATGTACTTGAAGATGGGCAGCGTTTCAGGGACCATGGATGGGGAGCACACGTGGATCAGGAGCGGGATATGACGTGTCTGACACGGCATTTTAAACTGGTTGTGCTCATACCAAGGTATAGCTGGAATAATAGAAAGGGAAATATGATGTCTGAGAGTGGTTAGTTCCATGTTGTGCAATTCATGCCTAAAAGCAGATTGCATTAAATATCCTGTGGATGGTGTTGGTTTTGTGTTTGCCCTCAAGTGAATTAACCTAGACAGCTGTACTAAAATCACAGTCTTGATTCTGCCACACTGAAGGGCCTTCACACGGTTTCTGGAAATGTAATTTCTTTTCCGTTGAATGCTATAAAACTGGATCTCTTGAAGAGGCTGTAGTGCTCTTCAGATTGGCTGTTCCTGTAATGCCTGTTGTAATGTCTGGTCTCTGCTTCCTGCTGCAGTTCAGCCCCTGATATCTGTAATTAGGGAATCAGTAAATTCTTTGTTGCCAGATATTTTTGCTGCTGTAGCAGTGGCAGATAATCTGCCTTACAGGGCCAAATCCAGTGTGAAAAACCATCTTAGTTCTTGATGACTTGTAATTTTCTCTTTTCCTCCTATTTTTCAGCAGGTTATTTTTCTGTTGCTGTTCCAGTTCCTGTGTGCAAAGTCCAAGCACACTTCCTCCCTCAGCCAGAATAGCACCCAGAGCTCTCCTGAGGCCGCAGGGGTGGTTGGTGGTGAGCAGTGGTGGCTGTGGGGCTCTCCTGGTGGCAGGGCTGGCTGCTGTGGGTTATGGGCTGCTTGGAAATTGCAGGAGCCTCACTGGACCTGAGGCCACGTGATGTGACTCGGGGCTGTAATACCACATCCAGAGCCTTGGGTGCTTGCATGTGCAGCCTGGGCCTTGGCTACTTGCTCTATGCAGGGTAGAAGATGAGAGACCACAAGAGATTCGTGTTCTGATAAGTCTTATCACTGAGCCCTTCACCTTCAGGACCAGGAGCCTTTCCCTGGGCCAGGGGTAACCACCCCTGGCATGGTGCAGGGGCTGCAGCTTTTCATCCACCTGAAAACAGGTTCCTCTGAGGGCTGGGGGTCTCTGCTGCTTTCTACTTCTCTGATTATTTAGCTGAGAAGGGAAGCTGTGGTTGGAGGTACTTTGTTGTTTTGGGGGATTGGGCTATTTCTCTGCAAAAATAGAGGAAATGGATCTGCTCACTCAGGGGAGTGGGAAATGAAGCAATTCCCACTTCCTCTTATTTGTATTTGATGCTGGCCCAACAGCAGCTGGCTACAAACCCCAGCTCAGGGTCAGGCCAGGACCAGAGCCAGGTTCAGCCACCACCCCCATCAGCCCCTTCTCTTCACCTCCCCTGGCCACAGCAGCACAGGTGCTCTGCTCTTGCTGGTTACAGAAATACTTGTTCCCAGTAGGAAACAGAGTGCCTGGGACGTGCCAGCTCCTGCACACCCTGGGCAGAGCCAGGGCCAAGCAGCCTGTGCCCTGTTCTCATGGTGGAGGCATCGTAGGATATTTAATTATGCATCATGGTGTATGGTGCAATGCCCAGCCCTGGGTGCTGTCGGTTTGGGGTGGATAAGGAATGCCCTGGATGAGCCTAGGGCTGGCCTGTGAAGCCGTGCTGCAGGAAGCCAGGTTCAGAACAGCCTGTCCCCACAGCATCCCATGGGAGGAGCAAAGCTGGGAATTTGATCCTTATGCTTTGTACTGGAGTGTGTTGTCATGCTTTGGGTCCCCATGGACGCTCGGATCATGACAGTATTTGGCAGTACGCACAAGTTGGCAAAGTGGGTTTTGGCCTAAATCTTCAAGCAGTGTCCTGCTGCTTGTGATGCACTCCAGAGGGTCCCTAAGCACGTGTCCCCAGCCACGCAGTGCTCCTGGAGCCCCCAGGCCTCACAGCTCCAAGCTCAAGCTTGCTGCTACCCCAGCTCCAGGAATCTCTTGGCAGGTACCAATTTCCACTGCCACATTAAACTTCACGTTTAGGTTTGGAAAAAGCACCTCCCTGGTGCTGCTGATCTGAGCACGGCAACAGCTCCTGTGGGGCCAGAGGAGATGCTGTTCTAGAAATCCCACAGAAGCCCTCATTCCATGCCTGCAGGTCAGCAGCTGGCCTGGGCAGTGGCTGTACATCCATCGGGAATACCCCTGAGGCAAGTTTGTTGCTGGGTATAGTGAGTAACTGATATTAACAGGGAAACGAGGAGTGTGTAAAATTGGGCCAAAATGGTTTTAGTGTTTTATTTGAGAAATTCAAATTGTAGCATACATTTTGTTGTAAACAAAAATAAAAAAAAATAAAAATGTCCCAGGCAGCTTCCCAGATTGTGACTTTGACTCTGAACAAGATTACACTGAAAAGCTGGAACTCCCTGCAGAGGAAGGTGATGGCTTTCTGCTGACCTCATTGTGCCTGGCCCCTGGCTGAGCTCGTGTCCTGGCACTGCCTGAACACTTCCAGTTGTCAGAGGAAATTCTAGATCAATTTGGGAAGCAGGTGTTGATGGTAAAACTGCCTTTTGATCCAAAATGCCACCTGGGCTGACCTCCATCCAGCACCAGTTGTGGCACCGGGCCGCTGCCTCCTCCCCAGTGGCAACACCCAGGGTCAAATTCCTACAGGCACCTGTCACTTGCAGGGCCACTAACAACGACCTGAGCCGCACAATTAGCTTTCTTTATGCATTTCCTCTGTCTGGGCCCGGGAGCTGGGAACGTAGTTTTTCCAGGGGCTATGGAAACACCAGCCATCTCCAGCACTGACTGTGGGGATGTCCCAGGTGCCACCCCTGCAGAGACTGTCCCACCCTGCCCTGGGTAGGTGGGAGTGGAGTAATGAAGAAGCAAATGATGGTCAACCTGGGAGCTGCTGGGTCAGGGAGGGTGATGCCACTGGGAAGTGTCTGCAGCGGCAGGTGAAGGTCATTGCAGCAGGGATGGAAGGGACCTGGAAAGGCCATCCTGGGAGGCAGAGGACTGTGGCTGGGGCTGGGGACAGGCTTTCTGGTGGTGATGGAGGTGAGCAGGAAAGGACATTCCAGTAGGGGACAGGGAAACGCTGTCCTGGAGGGAGAGGGGACTGGTGGAGGCTCTCCCGGGAGCTGAAGAGAACTGAGCAAGGCCATCCCGGGGGGCGGAGGAACTGGGGTTGCCGTTCTGGTGAGGACTGAGGGGACTGGTAGAGGCCATCCCGGGGGGATGGGGATGGCTGGCAGTGGCCATCCCGTGGGACACAGATGGATCGGTGCGGGCTGTCCCAGGGGCACAAAGACCCCCGACCGCCCTGAGGGGCCGCTGCGCACGCCCCCAAACTCTCCACCGCCCCCTGCCGGCCCCGCCCATCACCGTAAGTGGGCGGGGCACACGCGAGCCCGGCGCCCGGCACCGCCCCCTCGCAGCCGATTGGTCGGGCGGTGCGCGGCGGGCGGGGGCGTGTCGGCGCGGCCACGGCGGTGGCGGGGAGGTGCGGCCGCCATCTTGTGCGCCGGCGGAGCCTGCGAGCGGCCCCAGCGCGGCCGTCGGACTCGCCGCTCCCGCCGCTCGCACTGCAGCCAGGGCCGCCCGCTCCCCGCCCCGGGGCGGCGGCGGACGGCGGAGGGAGGGGAACAGCTCGGTGCGGACGGGCCCCCCGCAGCCTCCCCCCGCAGGCCCGGCGGCTGCCCCTCCTCCCCGCCGCTCCTCGCGTCCCTCCCCGCGGGTTTGTGGCGCTGTGCCGGGGGAGGATGAACGGAGGATAAATGGTGCCCAAGGCGGACAGCGGCACCTTCCTCCTCCTCTTCCTCCTGGTGCTGAGCATCACCGAGCCGCTGCGGCCAGGTAGGGGCGGCGGGGCCGCGGCGGGGCCGGGGGTGCCGGGCCGCCCTCCTCCTCCTGCTGAGCCCGCGGGCGGGTCCCGGGCTCTTGGGCGCCGGGGCTGCTCCGTGGCGGGGAGCGGGCGGCGGGGGCTGGCGGGGGGAGCCCCCGGGGACAGCCCGGATCGGGGGGCGGCGTGTCCTAGAGCTGGTCCCCGCCCGGTTTGGGCTATGCCGCCGCTCTGGCGCTTAAACAGAGCCGGGACCTGGCCGAGCATCGGTGCCCTGTGCCGGCTGCCTGGGTCAGAGAGAGCCGGGATTGACCCTGTGAGTCGGGCAAAAACGCACCTGTTAAAGTGTGAAAGCTTGGGTAGAAATCTACATAACCCTGTGGGCAAGGAGCGCTGGAAATGTGATGCCGTGACTAAGTTTTCAGGTGCTTCTTACTTTACCTGCTTTTATGTTGTGGGCCTCGGGTGCCAACTCAGCCAGACAAAAAACTCGCTTTCGAAGTGCCATTGGAGCCTGCCAGAAGGAGAAAAAAATCCTGCTGCACCTGGTTCCTGTGGCATCTCTCTGGTTCTGTTTGTCCTTCTTTTAGGGAACTAAATCAGCGATGGAGTTTTGTGTGCTAGGTGCTGGGCACGGGGCTTAAAATCTGAAGATGATTAACTTTGGAGAATGGTTGGTGTTCACATGTTGAAAACGACAGCTTTTCTTGGTACGCCGCTCAGCTGGGGTTTCTTTTTGTTGTTGAACTCTCTTGGAGCTCGGCAGAGCCCTCAGGTGTCTCGGGCTGCTCCTGCCAAAGAGCATCAGTAGCCAAAGTGTGAGGCTGCCTGGAGTGGCTTTGCAGGTTTGAGAACCATCCTCCCATCGCACGGAACGCCTGCTCTTGGGTGGTACTTGCTCCTTGTAAATGGGAGAATGAGAAGCATGGTGTACTTTGAAAGCCCCTTGTTCTTTCTCATCAAAATAACTTTTATGACCCAGACTAATAAAACGTGAGCTGCGTCTAAGCGAGTTCCCAGCAGAGCTGGAACACAATTGGGTCAGTGTAAGCAGAGTTATTGAAATAACTTAGGTGTTGAAACTGCTCTGTGTTTGCCTTGTTTTGTTTTAGCTTGTTTTTTTGGCAGTGCAGTGTATACACAGGGCTTCTGAGATGCACTTAAGTAGCCAAAAAAGCAAAGTACATTGTGTTGCTAGCCCAGCATTATTCCAGCTCGAGGCTTTTATGGCTGAGAAGGTACTGTGTAAACCTGATTTCAAGCACCTCCTCTGTAGCTGTCAGTAAGTGCTACAGGCGGCTGGATTGCTGGCTGGAAAGGTTCAGATTCATAGCTGCCTGTGTGCTTTTACAGGTGGGTAGAATTGACCCTGAACTCAGTTGGTGTTGAGCATTGTAGCCTCCTAGGAATTAGCAAATGGCATTTTTCATATTGTGTCAGCACATTTGTTGTTCCAGTTTGATATTGAACCTCTGTCAGCAGCTGATGCTTGATGGATGAAGACAAGTTTTTCACTGAGGTTTGCTTCTTTAAAACAAATGATTTTTTCCCACTGGCTCTCTAATGTACCTACTTTAGAGATTTGTGCTGCTGTAGCCTCACTGGCAGAAGTGTCCTTCTTGTGAGCAAACCTTAACTCATCTGCTCAGGTTCTAACCGCTGCCTTTGAAACCTGCAGCATTAGGATTCCCCTGTGGCGACTCCGTGTGAGTTCCGTGGATTTTGCCCAAACCATACGTATTCCTGACCCTAATGTGAAGTAACACAGCTGGATATAGTGCTGCAGCTGGAATTCCTTGCTGTATGAGGAGTTTCTGAGTTCCATTTGGAATACACTCCTGCATCCTGTTTACTTGGTGGCTCCAGATGAGCGTGATGGCTGAGCTGTCCATGGTGATGCCTCTCCTTCCTCCTCAGGAGAGAGTCCATTGCTTCTGAGTGGGCTCACAGCCAATGTTATTTCCTTTTTTTGATTTGCTTCATTTAGTATCTTGAACGTGCTGTCTCAAATAGATCACCTGTTCAGTAGATTAAATTAGTATATGGTTTGATCCCAAAACACGAGGTGCAAATAGGGAAAACCTGGTTCTTGCAAGTTCAGAGGATGTACAGAACTAAATGTACCATTTTAATCAATGATGAAGAAGTCTCTGTAGTCTTTTTTTTGGGGAGAGACAGAAAGAGAAGAGTATTCTCCTTCTCAGAAAGAGAAGAGTATTTGGACTTTGGATTTCTCTCCCTAGTGGTATTTGCTTTACCTTTTGCTTCTTTAAACCTGTGTGTTGTAGCAACTGTCTTTCTGGTTTAGAAAGGACACCTGCAGCTTGCTTAGCTTAAATCTGTACTTGGAGCTATGAGATGAGTGGTGCAGAGTGATGGGAGGTTTTATGTACTCCGAGATGAATGTGTAGTCCCTTCACAATTCAGTCCCAGCGGATCAGGCATCTCTTTGTATTTCCATGTTAATTTGACACTGGCTTTGTGTGCGTGTTCTTGCTGTGCTCTTCAGATAAATAAAACCTTCTTTTAAGCCTCCTCGACTGTAGTATCTTTTCATGCAATCTGAAAGGCAGTGATTTTACGTGGAGCTATTTTTTCTGCATTTAGGATGAGATGGGTTTTAGTAAATGAAGAGAGAAATTAATTAAAAGGTCTTCTTTTTACCCTGATTTTTGTGCCTTGGTTACATGAGTGTTTTCCACTACTGTCCTCACTACCAGGGTGAGTTACTTTCAAGATACCACACCCTCGGCCCCAGCTGTGGAGACTTGGGTTCCTGAAGGTGCTGTGGGCAGTTAGAATTTTCTGAGCCTGTGAATTTCTGATGGTAATTTTGTGCCTTTGAGAATCTCTGCTTTGCTTTTTAGGGATATTTACCACAGTGGGGTTTGGTTTAATAATATGTTCTCCAGGACAACTCCAAACCTCTGCTTCAGGTTATCTGACTGTGTGGCTGAGAGCTGGTGTCTTTAAGTAAAGAAATACTTTGGTGGTGTGTTAACTGAGTCACAGTAAGCTGTTCTGGTGGATTTG
>NW_020938958.1:0-5472 GCF_003984885.1 Neopelma chrysocephalum
GTGCATCCCTTCCAGCTGGCAGTGTGATGGATGGCCCACCTGCGAGGACGAGAGTGATGAAGTTGACTGTCCAGGTAAGGAAATCTGAGCAGAATGCTCATCCCAGTGCCAGCTTGTTTTGCAGCAGTACTTTGACTCTTTCAGATCGCTTGCTTATTTTTATTTGAAATTCTAAACTTTTACCTCTACAGTGTGACTAAATCACATTCAAAAACTGTTTTAAGTAGTTCTTCAGTGAACTACTTAATTTTCTTGCAGAGAATCACTGATGAACTTTGTGGCATTGTCATCACAGCATTCAGTCTGTCATCATTCTGAGTTTAAGCTGTTTTAAAGAGGTGCTACAAAATAGTAACATTTGTGTTTTACAGCAACAAACTTCTCTAAATATTCATATTTTCTAGAGGGATTAGAAAAGTAAATCTAACTCTCAGAGAATGTGTTGGAAAATATATTGGAGATGTTGTCTCGTGTCCTTGAACACACAACCGAGGAATGAAGCAGCTGGGGAGTGGGCAGTTCTTTTAGCAGGAACAGAAAAAATGCACCAGGGATGATGCATTTGCTGCAGCAGTTGAAATGATGATCATCAAGTGCTGTGCCATCTTTGTTTCCCTGAGTGTGTCATGTACCACATATGTCTTGAATTCAAACTCAGAGAAAGTTTAATAAAATGAAATCTGCCTTTGCTTGCATCTTTCTCCAGTACTGTCTGTTCCTTCTGGTCCCCAGACTTGACAGAGGACCAGCGAACTTACCATGGGAAGGAGAATGTGGACTCGAGGCACAACCGAGGCAGAGGAGGAGAGACAACCCGCTTTCACACTGTCAACGTGGCACAGCCTGTCCGATTTAGCAGTAAGTTACAGACTGGGAAATTGGGCCATCCTTCTGCCAATTAATTTAGGAATTTAGGCTATTTTTTAAATGCAGCCCTCTCACCTGCAGCACTGCTTGTGCCACTGTTGGCATCCCAGTCCCAGCCTTACCTAAAGCATTACGAATGTCCTGCAAGTGTCCTTCCCGTCTCTCCAGGCCCAAAACATCTGAGTCTCCCCAGCCTTTTGCCTCTTAGCTTGGTTCCCTCTTTGCTCCAGGGATCATGCAATGATTTGGGAACGAGACACTGCACTGATTAGCCTTGGAGACTGGGATGGGACAGGTTAGGAAGAGGACATGGGGGGAAGACATGGGAACATCTGGAACATGGGACTGATTGTTTGAACTCAGGTGATCTTCTGAAAAAGACAAATGATTGGTATTTTGATTTATCATGGATGCTGGTAGCTAAATTATGTTATTAAAATGTACAGAGGACAATAAAGCAATTTAGAAATCCATATGGCAATTTCTGATATGCTCTGCAGTCTGATTGGTGCTGTATTCTACCCCTCCTTAGTGATGTAAACAGTAGATCTTAAAAGATCCTCTATAAATGGCGAACGAGGAAAGGTATTTAATTAATGGGCTTTAAACCTAAGTTTGTATATCATTATTTGATGGTGAAGATCACTGTTTCTGAAGGGAATAAAGAGGCTTGAGAACAGAACTGTGAATTGCATGGAATGAACATAAACCAGTTTCTGAATATGAAGTTTCTTTCTTATGTGTGCAAAATTAATACTTCAGGTGCAGGTGCTAAAATCATATTTTTAAATTTCATCCACCTGTCTCCATGGTTCTCTCTATTAGTCACCCATCACCTCCATGAATGTCAGTCCAAAGCCCATGGGCCTGTTTCATCCAGAAGTGCCTCCAGGCTTTTGTTTCAGGTTCCCTCAGCTGAGTTAATTGAGAGAAAGCCGAGACAGCAGCTCACATCATCACCTTCTTACTTCCTAAAGATCTACTTTCCAGTGATGTTTTTCCAAAGCAACCAAGAATTTCCCCAGAACCCCCATCACGTTCAGTGATTGACTCTGGGAGCAGGATTATGTGAATACTGCTGAGACTGTTTGTAAGAGTAGGTTGAAAACTTCACAGCAAGTTGGATGTATTGCTAACCACCTGACAGACACACAGTCATTAAATTGGCCACCTCTGTTTTTTATTTCCTGCTTCTTGCTGCTTCTTTTCACTTGGATTGATCGAGCTGATTGGTTTTATAATGATGTGTAGGGGAATATCTTCCACAGTAGATTGTCAGTCTTAATTAAAAACTTGAAAGGCCTTCACAGTGTGATGAAACTTTATTAGGAGTTGCATCTTGTAAAAATCATCTAAAAAAAAAATCAACATTTATCAGAAGCTGTATTAAAGTAAACCTTCAGTGATCTATAATGTATGCACCTCCTCCTGCAGAGGTGAAGCGTAGACAGTATATTGTGTGTACACATCCAAGTGGTTATTCATTGCATTGTGATAAACTGATTAGGATGCATTATCTTAAAGATCCTTATTTGGGGGGAATGGTTTCCCTTCTATTCTTCGTGTTTCCTAGGAAAGTGCCCAACAGGATGGCACCACTATGAGGGCACAGCCAGCTGTTACAGGGTGTATTTAAATGGGGAGAACTACTGGGACGCTGTGCAGACATGTCAGCGGGTGAACGGATCCCTCGCCACCTTCACTGCAGACCAGGAGCTGAGGTTCATCCTGGCTCAGGAGTGGGACTTGGAAGAGAAAACATTTGTAAGGAACGACCTGCCCCGGTGAGTAGGAAGGAACGGAAGAAGATCTTGTTTTACACGAGAATGGTTTCTGGTGATACAAATAGCGGTTGTTCAGTTTGTGTCGCAGATCTAACGGTAAAATTGACATCAGGTGAATAAACCACTATGAATGTGCTGCTTGGCTGTTTGGCAGTGGCCATCTGTGTTTTATGTTTTAATTAACATTAACAGATAATTAAATTCAGCAGAGTCTTTTTATCAGCAGAGTCTTTTTATCTTCAGGTTGTCTCAGCGATGTACAGTTATTCTTGAACTGCAGCAGGAAGGTGGATTTCACGATGACTTACTGCTGCACTACCTTGTCTAGAAATAATTATTTTAATTTTTCATCAGGATTTGACTTCCAACCTGTAGCTCTAAAAAAACTTGCAACTTTGAGATAGGAATGAAGTAAAAAGCCATTTTGAGTTGCAACAACTATGTTCTGGTGGCTTTAGATATTTCATTCTGTTAGTTCACAACAAACATTTCTTTTTTTTCCTGTTTGTGGGTTTTTTCTCAGACTCATGGGCTGCTGTGGCAGATCACCAGGAGTGGTTCAGTCATGATGTATCTCTGTCTCTGGAGTGTTAGATGGCTTGGTCCAGAACAGTCTGACATAAGTTGCATATATTTAGAAATACTTGACTTCTGGATGCCGTTGTATGATTTTTGAGTTTTTGATACTGAAGTGCTGCCATAACAACAGAATGAGGTGCTTATTGTGAGTAGAAATAAAAGACACAGTCAGTTATAATTCGTAAACATAGAAAACTATCAAGTATATTATCGAGTATTTTCCTTTGTTCCTCAAGTGTAGTCTCTCTACATTGCCAACATATGGGCTGATATGATAAGGAAAAAAGCCATCAGAATGTTATGAAAATTAACTTGTATATATAAAGACATTGTAAGGTTCTGTGGGATTTCATTTGTTAGTATGTTTTTGCCCTGTCTCCTTAGAATGTAACTTAATGTTTTGGTAGGTTCTGGGTCGGATATCAGTATGTGATCACCAATCGAAATCACTCCGTGGAAGGTCACTGGGAAGTAGCTTATAAAGGTAGGCCTCCCAAATTCCTGCTTAGTTCAGTGGCCCATGGAAACTGTCTTAAAGCCTGAATATAATTTGCAAGAACAACATAGCTTCTTTTAGTGCTAGTGTTGAATAGTGCAGGGGAACTGCTTGGCTTTACAATGTGGCAACGAAAGAGTTTAATACTCCATACATGTCTTATTTTAAAGTTGAGGAAGTTTCATGGTTTTTCACATTGATGTCTTGTGCAAAGAACATGTGGTTTCAGTTTATCTAGGTTTCCCACTTAATTAAGATGAGAAAAAGGAAACTACTGTAGTGTTCTTTGTGAGTATTTAGGGGAATTCCTGATTCTAGTATTTGCATAAACCAGTGTAGCATGTTAGGAGGTTTTAGCTCTTTAAAAATTGGAAGAATTTAAAAAACCCCACTAGATTTTTCAGAATTACTTTAATTTTTATCTTTTAAAGTACTTCAGGTAGTTTACTTAAACCAAATCAAAATTTGCATAATTCCAAAAATGTATCCCAGTTTACACGAAAAACTGAACGTTAATCTGTTGGGCTTTGCTGGCTGAACTCTTTCAATTGCAAAACGAGCAGCTCCCTCTGCTGACAATGCAATGTTTCTACACCTTTTATTTTTAACTAATTCAGTTGAGGGATTAGTTAATCTTAAAGTCATTATATGAACTCTTATGTGTACAGTTGCATGTCTAATTGCTGTACTGGTTTAGGTAATGGAAAATTTAGAACAAAAGTGAGGTTTCTTTTAAGCACCAGCACTGTGAAGTCCAGTGTAGCATTTGAAAACCAAGCTGAATAGGTTTTTTTCTTATACACAATTGTTGGTATCATGGAAAATGTGGAAGGGAAGCTGTCCCTTAGGTACAGGTAATAATTATGAACAGAATTTTGCTAAACAGTTGGGTCTTGAAAAATACTTCCTTTGACATGAATACAAACATTCTCCTTAAAAGGACCTTTCTTTGCTCTTTGGAAAGCTGACTGCACTGCCATCTGCTGACAGTGTTAACAACCGGGGGGCATAAATTACATAAAAATCCTGATAACTTTATTGTAAATTTTATTTAATTTAATGCATTATATAAATTTAAGCTTTCTCAGTACGATATATTCAGTTGTTGTATTTAAGGAGATGCCTCAATGAAATAAAGTACACAGTAGTACATAGTAACATCCAGTAGTTTCTGAAAACCTTTTCTTAGGCTTCATTCATTGACTTATATTGAAGCAGACTCTGAATTCCTGATGCCTGTTTGAAAAGTGATTTAGGGTTCTATAGCTTGAAAATTTGGATTTATTATTGGGACATATGAAACATGTGTCCTCAAAAAAGTAATCAACACCCCTTGCACTGTTTGGAACCCACCACAATACTGTTTGCTAACATGCGTTGGAAGGAGCAAACCGTGGATCCCCCAAGTGCAGCTGCAGCAGCAGTGCTGGAGCCTTGTTCTCAGCACTTGGAATGAGCAACAGGAATGTGGGGAGCACAGGTGGATGCACGGGCATCTTTGGAGGTGCCAGTGGGTGCTTGGAGTGCCAGGCACAAGATTGGTGTGTGGGTTCTTGCTCCACTTGTAACAAGTGTGGCCAAACTCAGCTGGTTTGAAGATACGTAGCTGTTGTCAGACAAACCCCGTGGGACTGTGGAAAGCAGCACTTGTGAAGATAGCAGAATATCACTTCTCCTGGTTCAGAGGGACAGAATTACCCAGTCCTTTGAAAACAGCAGCCTCTTTTCTGTGTGAGTCACCCCTTC
>NW_020938959.1:0-13245 GCF_003984885.1 Neopelma chrysocephalum
GTGCATCCCTTCCAGCTGGCAGTGTGATGGATGGCCCACCTGCGAGGACGAGAGTGATGAAGTTGACTGTCCAGGTAAGGAAATCTGAGCAGAATGCTCATCCCAGTGCCAGCTTGTTTTGCAGCAGTACTTTGACTCTTTCAGATTGCTTGCTTATTTTTATTTGAAATTTTGGAAATTTTTTGATAGACCTGTACCCATTATTAACAAAGTTCGAGTTGGCTTCTCTTCATTTTGAGCAGCCAGTGCCACAGACAGTTTTTTGCTTGTCTGAATTATCCTCTGTGAGCAGGTGTCCTGGAGATGAGGTGAGTTTGTAGTCTAAAAGGAGACTTTCATGACAAGGAAAAAATCATGTTGCAATTAAACTGAAATGAAGCATAAGCCCGTGGTTAAATTTGGAATGACTGATTTGGTTGTATATCACTCAAATGGTGCTGGGTGACATTGTTGAACTTGGGTAGAGAGTTTGTTTTATTGCTCCTTCTTCTGCTTATGCTTCTTGTGTGGAGAACTTTGTTCTACCAGACAGGCTGATGTATTTGCTCCTCACAAACTCTTAGGATCTTATGCTTTCAGGAGCCTGTGACCAGCACTGGTTCTCTGGTAAAATTACTGGATGCTGAGCTGTGCTTAAAAACAAGCAAAGAAAACCTGTGACTATATAATCATAATTTTGAACGTTTCATTTGTTCTTGACAAACAGGCCAGTTCTGCTCTTTCTTGTGTATCTTAGAAGTGAAAGGACCTATAATTTTTTTTCCATTAAGAAGAGTGAAACAGGTATCTGAAAGCATGAATTCAACTGTGGCATAATTCTAAACTTTTACCTCTACAGTGTGACTAAATCACATTGAAAAACTGTTTTAAGAAGTTCTTCTTCAGTGAACTACTTAATTTTCTTGCAGAGAATCACTGATGAACTTTGTGGCATTGTCATCACAGCATTCAGTCTGTCATCATTCTGAGATAAGAGCTGTTTTAAAGAGGTGCTACAAAATAGTAACATTTGTGTTTTACAGCAACAAACTTCTCTAAATATTCATATTTTCTAGAGGGATTAGAAAAGTAAATCTAACTCTCAGACTTTGAAACCCTGCCATAGTTAGCCATCTCCCCAGCGTGTGCTATATCCAAATAATTAAAAGAATGTCAGTGCTCTTTTTAGAAAGCTTTTGGCTGGTTTGTGTGTGTGTATATTTGCAGCAAAGGGGGAAAAAATTGGTAACTTCTTCTGACATTGAAAATTAAGCTGTGCCATTGATAGTCTTTGAAGGATACTCTTTACAATGTGGATGTCCTAAAGAGTCTAAAATCCTGGAGTCTAATGGAATTCAGTGACTAGGGGAAGGCAGAGTCATGTTACTGTTTGGATTTACTTAAAAAGCACCGAAGACTTTGCTTGTGGGAACGTTTGAACATCCAATTAGTAGAAGTCTATTTTTATCCTCTCTTGTTGCCTGGTGTATTAGTCAGCAATTTAAGTTGCTGCATGGAGTATGCACCAGGATGGTGTTCCAAAGAATATTTGGTATATGAAGAGGATTTAATGGAAGCAAATTTCTCAGTATATAGGCTCTGGTTTTCTGTTTGGGATGTAGGTCTTGCTGCACTGTCTGGCCTGATGAGAAAAACTTCAAAGAAATGAAATATGGGAGAGACTTGATTTGCCACCATGTCTGTACGCAGGAGGAGGAGAATAACATACATAAAGAATACTAGAGGGGAAAATGATGGACAGCATAGAGAAGGAAAGTATTGCACTTGATGAGAGGAGTAATTAGATAAGTAATTGGTGAAAAGGCTGTGCTCAGTAAAACAGCCAGAAAGCAGGTGTGGTGTTTGTGAAAGAACCGAGATATTTGCACAGTAATGCGAGGAGCGCAGCCAGCAAACCAGAGGAACAAGAACTACTGGTGTGGGATGTAAAAACTATTATATCTGTAACAAAAAAAATTGGTGGGATTGCATCGTGACCTGAAATAGGTGTTGAAGGACATGTGTTATTTGGAGCTGTCAAGAATCAGGAGAGGTTGGTGTGCATGTGAATGGTGTGCTGAAGAATAAAAAGGAGTAACATCAATGAAAGTAAACCTGAGGCCTGAATCAGTTTGGAAGAGCATGGTTTTCTTATGTTGGGAAAAGCAGTATGTATGTGACCAGTCACAGGAGAGACTGTCTTGGGACATGGATTGGGGAGCTAATACTGCTAATAATAGTAGCACATAGTCATACTCAGGAGTGGCAACTTTCTTCTTTGGCCTCTGAATTTACAAGAAATGATGCAGCTTTAAATTTAGAAAATACCTTTGGATTTAGATGAGCAATCGTGAGATGATTCAGCTAAATGTAAATACTTTTTAATTAAAGTTGTTAATTTCAATAAAGCCAGGCTGAACACCGAAAGAACTAGTTAGTGAAGCCACCTGGACTTGTGAAACTTGGAAAATTAACATATCTGTAAATTAAAAGGCATGGAAACTCTCTGAAGCATGAAAAGAAGGCTTGCAAGAAAGAGCCTTGAATCTGGTTGGGAAGCTTGTTAATCTTCAGCCTTTGAGCTACTAATGGCACACTCCAACATGAGCAACTTGGAAGAGATCAATGCTAGTGAATTAAGGTTTTGTGGTGGTGGTGAACGTGTGTTTCAATGACTACTTAGTCATGTTGGTATTTTGAGAGGTTTAATACAAAGCCATTGGGAGTTATTTGTCACTGTTGGTTTAGTTTACCTTTTTCAGGCCTGATTTCATTTATGTTAGTAACAAATGTATTAAAAGAAGAGGAACTGTAATTAATAAATTAGTTTTGTATTCATATGTTGTCAGAAGTACAAAAACCACTCCAAATCCTAAGACTGTTTTGTCAGAATAATTTCTTCTGGCATTTTTTTCCCGAACACAATTAAGAAAGACATTAATTCATTGGCAATCTGAATAAGTGTATGAGATGCCTATTTTTTGCTAGACCATATATTTCTGTGAAGATTGTCGTTACAGCTGTTTTTGTTCTTGCTCTCTCTTATCAGAATGACTGTTTTCCTTTAAAGTGTGGAATTCCTTTCAGTTCCAAACTTACCATGTGCAAAGTACTGTTCCCCCTGCCCTTCCCAGTGGGCACCCACGTGTCAGTGGAATCTGCAGCAGTGATTATCCTCAATTCATCTCTCTGGTAGACTAAAAGCAGTGGCTGCTTGCTCTTGTGAGCATACTAAAAATTGCTGGGAGGGTTTATGTAGCATGTGCCTGTGACTCTCTTCTGATTAAGCAGTGGAGCTTCATGAAATTTGTGTACTGTTCCGTGTCAACAGTACTCGATCCTAAAAATAGTTTATCCTAGAGTAGCGTATTCTGTGAAATGGTAGAAACTGGCATTAGTATCTTAAACAAGGACTCTTACAAATGGGAATTTATTATTTCTACTCACTTTCCCTTATGTTTCTATACAAGTAATCAAAGTAGAAACATAATTTTTTTGACCTGTATTTAAACCCACAAGAGGGAAGGGATCTGCAGTTTGCCTTTTACTGCTTATTGGATTTCCAGCTTTGCTTCTACCAGAATATCAGATCAGCTTCTGCAGATACTCTGCCTTTGCAGGCCTTCTGGTCTAACTCATTTTCAGAGTTAGGGTTTAGTATAGCTCTGTCTGTTTGCCTTTGTTTTCTTCTTGCTACAGGCTTGATGTTTGTTTCTGTTGCTTAGGAATTAGAGTGGATGTCTTAAACTCCAGTGTCTTTCATAAATCCTATCCATATCAGTTTTTCAGCTTGCAGTTATATTGGTGATCATTTCATTTCCTTCCTTCATTTGTTTATATTTAAAAAACAGAATTCTTTCCATAAATAAATGATCAGATTGTGCTGTCAGATGTCTTTGGGCTTCCCCCAGCATCTGAGCTTGAAAACCTTCAGCTCATCCTGTAGTGCACACCCTTGCCCAATGTCACATTCTTCCTTTAAAAAGTATTTCTCAGTACTGTTCTCTAGACCTGCTTGGTCAGAAACAAGAACACTGGAAGGTTTCAGTGAGCTTCATTTTATTTCACCAAGGATATTGTGTTTGGTTGAAGTGACTGTTGACATTTGTGTGCTTTTTAGTACATGTCCTTTTTTAAAGCTAGGTAATAATGATAAAAACCTCTGAGCATTTCCACACTTTTTCTGAGCCCTTGCAGAACTATTTCTTTACCTTACCTCACCTCCTGTGTTTAAATTATAAGCTCTTTCCTATCAGCCTATTGCCTTGAATAGTGCTGGTCACAGCAGGATGCTGTTCTTTGTTGGCATTGATGTCCTGGCATAATACAATTGATAGCACATGGTGGGGAGCTGCCTGATCTGAGAAGAGTCACTCCTCTCTGGGAAGTTCTAAACTGTATTTCCAAATATTGAGGCACAAAACTGGACTTAATCTTGAAGTTCTCTCACCTCTCAAATTTCCAAATGGAATTAGAAGCTTTCCAAGCTTTTAGTGGGTCGTATGCTGGACAGTAAATTTGAAGCTTAAGGGGACAAGGCAGCTTTTGATGTAAATTTTGAGAATCAGTGTGTTTAAACAGGAGCAATTCAAATCTTGGAACTAATAATATATTAATAAGACCTGGTTGCTTCACAAGCAGTTTCATTTTGAGACAATTTGACATAGTACATCCATCCTTGTAAAGGGTTTGGATTGAGTGACTTGACATCTGTGACACAGAAACTCTGGAACCTAATTCAACTCCCCAAAATCCAATAATCACCCCCTTTATGAGTCCTGACCATACAAGACCTCTCTGTGTTACAGGCAGAGTCCTCTCTGCCTGCCCTTTTTGTAGTGCACAGCAGACCTTGGGGGTGTGGCAGATTGCAGTTTCTTTTTGCTCCTCTGAACACATTTGGTGTCACGTTTGTCCCCCCATGCAGAGCTGCTCAGCACACATATGTTGTGGCCTGTCCCTGTCTCAGCTGGTGCCAGCTCTCACTTTTGTGCTGTCTCTGCTCTCATGCCATTTGCACTACTTGGCTTTTTGCTTCCTTTTACTTGATCCAACTGATGGACACACCGAGGGGGAAGCTCGTGTGCTTGGCTTCCTCTAATGAGACACGATGTGCAAAGCAAGTGTTACTGACATCCTGTGGGTAAATTCTGCAGAGTAATCTCCGTGGATGTACATGAAGAGTGTGGACAATGTAACTGAATTCCTTCCAGCCTCTGATGGGCAAGCTCATAGTTCTTTCAGACTGAAACTTGGCTGCATTTGTCCCTTCTTTTTTTACCATGTCCCCAGGAGGAATAGCAAAACTCATATGCATGGCACAGAGCTTTTTCCAGGAGTTATCAGGGCTATGACACCACATGTTTATCTAAAAGGTAGTTAGACAAGTAAGCAAAATTTCCAATATCTTAATTTTTGTCCTGAACGATTGTTGCTCTGTTTTGCTTCATATCTGAAGAGGGTTATCAATATAAAAAGGTAGTAGGAGCCATCAGCATGGCAAACTTCTATTCTGAATTGGGAGCTTCAAGTTTTAAGCAACTGAAAATAGCCACAGAATCAGCACTGTTGGGCAATTTTCTTGATGTATGGCCCTATACTTAGACTATAATTGTGCTAGAGTGAATGAGACAGTAACTGTAAATTGGAAGGAGCTCAGTGAATACTAATCATGACTTAATCCGCTGGGAAACAGATTGGAAGATGCTCACGTCCACCATGCTATAGTATTTGAGGGGAGAAAAAAATAGCACCCCATGAATTTTTCTTTGAAACCATTTTTTCCTTTTCCTCACCAAGTAACAAGTAAACTACATTTCTGGAGTAATTTTATGAAGTCAAAGGAAATGGATCTCTCTCTGTCTTGGCTAGTAAAAATACTACTGTTCCTGTTATTGCTTGTGGTTGTAGTATCTAAAAGAATAAATATCTTGGAAAATAACTGATCTTCCAAAATCTGATAGCTTTCAGAATATTAAGTATGCACATAAGCACTAAAAATTATGGCTTTTCCTTTCTGAAATACTCAGACATGGTTAGGTTGTGATCTTCTGACTCAGGTTGTTATCTTAAAGCTTAGTCCTTGGCGCTCTAAATTTATTTTTAAAGATGAAAGTATTTGTAAAGATAAAAGTATTTGTATAAAAGAAGCAGGAACAGCAAAGTACGTGGAAAATTCTTCCTCAGAGTATTGTAAAAGTACAGTAGCAAACCAGTCCAATTACACCTTTGCCACCAGAATCTGCCAGAGCTTTTCACCGCAGTCAAGTGACTTAGGGGCTCGTTAGCATCTCTTTCCTGCCCTGGAAAAAGTCGTCATCATTGCTTTTGTTGGAGACAGAAATTCAGGTCAAATAGAAGCAATTTAATATTTGAAGAGCACCAGTTTATTAAGCAGCTGACAGCGCTGGGCTTTAGAAGTGACTTGTGGTGGCTGCTTTCTGCCACTTGAGTCCTGGTTTCAGCAGCGAGTCTGCTGACACGGGCAGATGCTGAGGAAGGAATGACAGTCCTGCTTCCTGGACACAGACTGATTGAACTTGCTTCGTGTGGGATCTATGCAGCTATTTTTCAAAGCATCTGGCATAAATTCTGTCAATTTAAGATGTTAGCCCAAGTAACCCTTTCTTAACCTTGCGTGTCAAAACCTGTGAACTTGTGTTTTATTCCTGGGGGAGATAAATTGTTAAGTCCTCGTGGGCGTTCTGTTTAGCCGTGGAGGGTCAGCCATATGGTGCTGCATCTGCTCTCACTTCTGAAAGGGAACTAATTCTTCATGTGTTTGGTTCTTACTGGTTCTTTGGGTTTAACTGTTACCATTTAATGCCATGGGAAAATAGAGCTTCCCATGTTGAACTCAGTGCAATTTGATAAAGCATTCTATATTAGCTGGCGTTATTTTTAAAGTGTTACCATAACTGAAGATTTGCTTTTTTAATGTCTCTGTTTTGCTCTGAAAATCACATTGTAAATACTGCTACTGAACCACTAGGATTAAAAACAAATTCTAAAACCAAAAATAGATTGGCCTTTAAAGTAATAAAAAAATCGTTAATCTCCACTGTCAAATTATTTTGCCATTTAGTGTCCTTTGAAATGTGTGCTGACTGAATTTCGTGGCACTGCCTCCTTGCCTGTGATAGATAGTGTCTTCTAATATTGAACAGTAGAATTACTACTTTATTCCTGTAAGGCCGTGCGAGTCTATTATGCGCGGCCGTTTCTTAATGGGTGATCTCTGTAGACATGTAATTCCTGGGATAACGTGATAATTAAATATCCCTTGCTTATCCCATTAACCCAGGGCAAACTCAGTATGCTAGAGCCAGATGAATGCAAAGTGACTCTGCTGTTCCTGGGCTACAGCTGGGGATTTTTTTGCTCATCAGTGCTAACATTTGTTCTAGGGAGTGCAGTTTGATGTTGGGTCTTGTGGAGGTCTTTCCCCCAGGTAATGCACTGAACAGCTTCCAACTCGAGGTTTAAATTGTCATGAAATTGCTGCACACCTCTTGCTTTCTGAATACAGTCTGAAAAGAGAAAGTTTTAATGCCGTGATTTCATATATATTTCAAACAGATGTAGTTCAACCTGTTGAAGATGACTATGTAGCTTCTCTTTATTTAGGATCATGACTGGTTTATTTGGTTTAGCGAGGTTAAATAAAGCTAATCAGCTTTAAAGCAAAATAAGCTGATTTTTTTATATAGAAATGAATGTCTGCACGTCTCTTTCTGCTGGTTAAATTCTATTACATTCAGTAACGTC
Organism: Neopelma chrysocephalum; assembly: GCF_003984885.1. Taxonomy (NCBI): domain Eukaryota; kingdom Metazoa; phylum Chordata; class Aves; order Passeriformes; family Pipridae; genus Neopelma; species Neopelma chrysocephalum. The sequence continues at coordinate 7,747 of NW_020938959.1, forward strand.
TAGTAGTAGTAACATACTAGTAGATGTTTCTAATGCTTACATTCTTGGGTTAAGGTTTTAAGGTTAATCCCTTGTTTCCAGATTAATCTTTCTCGGTGCTTATCTCCATCTTTCTCAAAGGTTTCTCCCCACCACCGTGCCAGCCTTCCTGCTTACGATCCTGCTAGTTTTGCTGGCTGTGGCCCACCCTGCAGTGTCTCCACATGAATTGTGTATTCTTTATTTACTCCTGGTAGGCACAGGGAGCACTTCAGCCCCTTTCCTTGAATAACATCTTGCACCCTGTTCTTCCTCAGTTACGAAACCCAGTTGTCATGTACACCTGTTAGACCTGCCACTGAGATGGGGGGGTGTGGTTTTGTGTCAGAATTAATGAACTAATGTTTCCTTTAGAAGCCTAAGAATGAACAAAACCCCTCATTCTTCTGGCTGAAGATGGGTTTCCTTTTCTGGTTTTAATTCTGTCCTAGATCTCAGAGAATGTGTTGGAAAATATATTGGAGATGTTGTCTCGTGTCCTTGAACACACAACTGAGGAATGAAGCAGCTGGGGAGTGGGCAGTTCTTTTAGCAGGAACAGAAAAAATGCACCAGGGATGATGCATTTGCTGCAGCAGTTGAAATGATGAGCGTCAAGTGCTGTGCCATCTTTGTTTCCCTGAGTGTGTCATGTGCCACATATGTCTTGAATTCAAACTCGGAGAAAGTTTAATAAAGTGAAATCTGCCTTTGCTTGCATCTTTCTCCAGTACTGACTGTTCCTTCTGGTCCCCAGGCTTGACAGGGGACCAGCGAACTTACCATGGGAAGGAGAATGTGGACTCGAGGCACAACCGAGGGAGAGGAGAGACAACCCGCTTTCACACTGTCAACGTGGCACAGCCTGTCCGATTTAGCAGTAAGTTGCAGACTGAGAAATCTGGGCCATCCTTCTACTAATTAATTTAGAAATTTAGGCTATTTTTTAAATGCAGCCCTCTCACCTGCAGCACTGCTTGTGCCACTGTTGGCATCCCAGTCCCAGCCTTACCTAAAGCATTATGAATGTCCTGCAAGTGTCCTTCCCATCTCTCCAGGCCCAAAACATCTGAGTCTCCCCGGCCTTTTGCCTCTTAGCTTGGTTCCCTCTTTGCTCCAGGGATCATGCAATGATTTGGGAATGAGACACTGCACTGATTAGCCTTGGAGACTGGGATGGGACAGGTTAGGAAGAGGACATGGGGGAAGACATGGGAACATCTGGAACATGGGACTGATTGTTTGAACTCAGGTGATCTTCTGAAAAAGACAAATGATTGGTATTTTGATTTATCATGGATGCTGGTAGCTAAATTATGTTATTAAAATGTACAGAGGACAATAAAGCAATTTAGAAATCCATATGGCAATTTCTGATATGCTCTGCAGTCTGATTGGTGCTGTATTCTACCCCTCCTTAGTGATGTAAACAGTAGATCTTAAAAGATCATCTATAAATGGAGAAAGAGGAAAGGTATTTAATTAATGGGCTTTAAACCTAAGTTTGTATATCATTATTTGATGGTGAAGATCACTGTTTCTGAAGGGAATAAAGAGGCTTGAGAACAGAACTGTGAATTGCATGGAATGAACATAAACCAGTTTCTGAATATGAAGTTTCTTTCTTATGTGTGCAAAATTAATACTTCAGGTGCAGGTGCTAAAATCATATTTTTAAATTTCATCCACCTGTCTCCATGGTTCTCTCTATTAGTCACCCATCACCTCCATGAATGTCAGTCCAAAGCCCATGGGCCTGTTTCATCCAGAAGTGCCTCCAGGCTTTTGTTTCAGGTTCCCTCAGCTGAGTTAATTGAGAGAAAGCCGAGACAGCAGCTCACATCATCACCTTCTTACTTCCTAAAGATCTACTTTCCAGTGATGTTTTTCCAAAGCAACCAAGAATTTCCCCAGAACCCCCATCACGTTCAGTGATTGACTCTGGGAGCAGGATTATGTGAATACTGCTGAGACTGTTTGTAAGAGTAGGTTGAAAACTTCACAGCAAGTTGGATGTATTGCTAACCACCTGACAGACACACAGTCATTAAATTGGCCACCTCTGTTTTTTATTTCCTGCTTCTTGCTGCTTCTTTTGACTTGGATTGATCGAGTTGATTGGTTTTATAACGATGTGTAGGGGAATATCTTCCACAGTAGATTGTCAGTCTTAATTAAAAACTTGAAAGGCCTTCACAGTGTGATGAAACTTTATTAGGAGTTGCATCTTGTAAAAATCATCTAAAAAAAAATCAACATTTATCAGAAGCTGTATTAAAGTAAGCCTTCAGTGATCTGTAATGTATGCACCTCCTCCTGCAGAGGTGAAGCGTACACAGTATATTGTGTGTACACATCCAAGTGGTTATTCATTGCATTGTCATAAACTGATTAGGATGCATTATCTTAAAGATCCTTATTTGGGGGGAATGGTTTCCCTTCTATTCTTCATGTTTCCTAGGAAAGTGCCCAACAGGATGGCACCACTATGAGGGCACAGCCAGCTGTTACAGGGTGTATTTAAACGGGGAGAACTACTGGGACGCTGTGCAGACATGTCAGCGGGTGAACGGATCCCTCGCCACCTTCACTGCAGACCAGGAGCTGAGGTTCATCCTGGCTCAGGAGTGGGACTTGGAAGAGAAAACATTTGTGAGGAAGGACCAGCGTCGGTGAGTAGGAAGGAACGGATGAAGATGTTGTTTTAGAGGAGAATGGTTTCTGTGTGATACAAATAGCGGTTGTTCAGTTTGTGTGGCAGATCTAACGGTAAAATTGACATCAGGTGAATAAACCACTATGAACATGGTGCTTGACTGTTTGGCAGTGGCCATCTGTGGTTTATGTTTTAATTAACATTAACAGATAATTAAATTCAGCAGAGTCTTTTTATATTCAGTTTGTCTCAGCGATGTACAGTTATTCTTGAACTGCAGCAGGAAGGTGGATTTCACGATGACTTACTGCTGCACTACCTTGTCTAGAAATAATTGTTTTAATTTTTCATCAGGATTTGACTTCCAACCTGTAGCTCTAAAAAAACTTGCAACTTTGAGATAGGAATGAAGTAAAAAGCCATTTTGAGTTGCAACAACTATGTTCTGGTGGCTTTAGATATTTCATTCTATTAGTTCACAACAAACATTTCTATTTTTTTCTGTTTGTGGGTTTTTTCTCAGACTCATGGGCTGCTGTGGCAGATCACCAGGAGTGGTTCAGTCATGATGTATCTCTGTCTCTGGAGTGTTAGATGGCTTGGTCCAGAACAGTCTGACATAAGTTGCATATATTTAGAAATACTTGACTTCTGGATGCCGTTGTATGATTTTTGAGTTTTTGATACTGAAGTGCTGCCATAACAACAGAATGAGGTGCTTATTGTGAGTAGAAATAAAAGACACAGTCAGTTATAATTCGTAAACATAGAAAACTATCAAGTATTTTATCGAGTCCTTTCCTTTGTTCCTCAAGTGTAGATTCTCTACATTGCCAACATATGGGCTGAAATGATAAGGAAAAAAGCCATCAGAATGTTATGAAAATTAACTTGTATATATAAAGACATTGTAAGGTTCTGTGGGATTTCATTTGTTGGTATGTTTTTGCCCTGTCTCCTTAGAATGTAACTTAATGTTTTGGTAGGTTCTGGGTCGGATATCAGTATGTGATCACCAATCGAAATCACTCCGTGGAAGGTCACTGGGAAGTAGCTTATAAAGGTAGGCCTCCCAAATTCCTGCTTAGTTCAGTGGCCCATGGAAACTGTCTTAAAGCCTGAATATAATTTGCAAGAACAACATAGCTTCTTTTAGTGCTAGTGTTGAATAGTGCAGGGGAACTGCTTGGCTTTACAATGTGGCAACGAAAGAGTTTAATACTCCATACATGTCTTATTTTAAAGTTGAGGAAGTTTCATGGTTTTTCACATTGATGTCTTGTGCAAAGAACATGTGGTTTCAGTTTATCTAGGTTTCCCACTTAATTAAGATGAGAAAAAGGAAACTACTGTAGTGTTCTTTGTGAGTATTTAGGGGAATTCCTGATTCTAGTATTTGCATAAACCAGTGTAGCATGTTAGGAGGTTTTAGCTCTTTAAAAATTGGAAGAATTTAAAAAACCCCACTAGATTTTTCAGAATTACTTTAATTTTTATCTTTTAAAGTACTTCAGGTAGTTTACTTAAACCAAATCAAAATTTGCATAATTCCAAAAATGTATCCCAGTTTACACGAAAAACTGAACGTTAATCTGTTGGGCTTTGCTGGCTGAACTCTTTCAATTGCAAAACGAGCAGCTCCCTCTGCTGACAATGCAATGTTTCTACACCTTTTATTTTTAACTAATTCAGTTGAGGGATTAGTTAATCTTAAAGTCATTATATGAACTCTTATGTGTACAGTTGCATGTCTAATTGCTGTACTGGTTTAGGTAATGGAAAATTTAGAACAAAAGTGAGGTTTCTTTTAAGCACCAGCACTGTGAAGTCCAGTGTAGCATTTGAAAACCAAGCTGAATAGGTTTTTTTCTTATACACAATTGTTGGTATCATGGAAAATGTGGAAGGGAAGCTGTCCCTTAGGTACAGGTAATAATTATGAACAGAATTTTGCTAAACAGTTGGGTCTTGAAAAATACTTCCTTTGACATGAATACAAACATTCTCCTTAAAAGGACCTTTCTTTGCTCTTTGGAAAGCAGACTGCACTGCCATCTGCTGACAGTGTTAACAACCGGGGGGCATAAATTACATAAAAATCCTGATAACTTTATTGTAAGTTTTATTTAATTTAATGCATTATATAAATTTAAACTTTCTCAGTACGATATATTCAGTTGTTGTATTTATTAAGGAGATGCCTCAATGAAATAAAGTACACAGTAGTACATAGTAACATCCAGTAGTTTCTGAAAACCTTTTCTTAGGCTTCATTCATTGACTTATATTGAAGCAGACTCTGAATTCCTGATGCCTGTTTGAAAAGTGATTTAGGGTTCTATAGCTTGAAAATTTGGATTTATTATTGGGACATATGAAACATGTGTCCTCAAAAAAGTAATCAACACCCCTTGCACTGTTTGGAACCCACCACAATACTGTTTGCTAACATGAGTTGGAAGGAGCAAACCGTGGATGCCCCAAGTGCAGCTGCAGCAGCAGTGCTGGAGCCTTGTTCTCAGCACTTGGAATGAGCAACAGGAGATGTGGGGAGCACAGGTGGATGCACGGGCATCTTTGGAGGTGCCAGTGGGTGCTTGGAGTGCCAGGCACAAGATTGGTGTGTGGGTTCTTGCTCCACTTGTAACAAGTGTGGCCAAACTCAGCTGGTTGGAAGATGCGTAGCTGTTGTCAGGCAAACCCCGTGGGACTGTGGAAAGCAGCACTTGTGAAGATAGCAGAATATCACTTCTCCTGGTTCAGAGGGACAGAATTACTCAGTCCTTTGAAAACAGCAGCCTCTTTTCTGTGTGAGTCACCCCTTC
>NW_020938960.1:0-17462 GCF_003984885.1 Neopelma chrysocephalum
TTGGGAACTTAAGCAGCCTGGAACGATCAACACAACGTGTTTCAGAAGTGTTTAGAGGATTAATTAAGATCATCATCGCTAAAGACAATAACATGTTTTCATATTTCTCTAACAAGATACTGCTGTGTGCTAATGGAAAACACTTAAACATGGTCAGGCTTTATATTGGATTTTGTAATAGTGGTTTAGTACAGAGCCTTGTGAATGTAGGTCATCGGGCTTTCTTATTAGAGCGTTTGCCAGGCAGCTAAAAGCCAATTGAGTTCTTGTTCTTGCAGCGTTTTTTCTCCACTTCAAAGCCAACTAAAGGAAGTAATTTTATTACCCGAGGTCTGTTTTAAAAAATATTGCACAGCGTACCTAATCTGCAATGCTTAGAAAGACTTGCCAGTGCAAGTGGTCTGGTTAAAATCTTACACTCCAGCTCACAGTTTGAACTTCCCCTGTGCTTTGGAGCTCGCTCACAGCTGTGGTTATGCAGGTGGGGTGTTGGTGTTCTGACACGGTACAACTGACAAGTGTGTTTAAATTGCTCTTTCTTGTCTTTTGGTCAAAAGTTGTAGGTCTTAAGTGCAAGGGAGAGCTAATTGGAGTAGGGGCCTAAACAAACCCACAATCAGCATAGTTTCAATGTGCTCCACTTCTGTGCTGTGACTGGATGTGTCTGATTTTGTCCAGTTGAAGTGTATTGGTTAATTCGATTGGAGACCCAAATATATTGTTCATAAAATGTACTCTGGCCCAGCATTCCTCTGCTCTAATTTGTTGGTAGGCAAATAAAAGCCCTTATTTTGCTCTTTTTTTGCTACCTCTACCTTAGTGAGAGCTGTGGTGAATTTGTTGGGGTTCATGTTGTCACTAACTGCAGTCTCTGTCTGGGTATTTAGCTGAATTCCTCAGTGAAAGGTTCTAGGTGTGAGGGGCAGAAGGGTTTTTATCACACCTCCTCAGTTAGTTTTGCTGAAAGTGGGGCTTGGCCTGTCTTCCAGTCTGGTGTTTTCCCCCCATCCTCTTACTTCTATATCTACTGGTTTTAGGTTTTCTTTTTCTTCCTGCTGTTACCTGTTGGTGAGCTCGTGTCTTGATGTTCCTTGCTCTGCTGTTTGCTGTTATTGCAGCTGCAGAGTGAGGCTGATGGATGTGAAAAGAGTTTCTTATGTCTGCCCTCAGTGTAGCAGGGAGACAAAGCAGAAGGTACCAGACCTTATTAGCAGGTCTGATCCTTTAAGACTAGTAATTCCTGATGTTAATTATAAAGCAAAATTTTTGAGGTGCAAGTGGATTTGCTACCAGCCGTGGCTACAAAGTAAAGGAGAAGAAAGGAGTCAGTAGGCATAGGGCTGTTTGCATGCACTGCTCTGACTCTGAGAAGGAATAAACCAGAAAGACACCATGGGGATTTGCAGACATGTGACTTTTATGTCCCTACGGTAGGTTTAGGGGCAGAGGAAGGTTGGTCCAGAACAGCAGAAGTGATGGAAAAGAGAGCACTGCATCAGGAGGAGGCAGCTGTGCTTCTTTCTCCGTAGTTGAGGGGAAAAGCCCAGCTAGCTTGAAGAGAGAGGAACTTTAGATACTAAGTATGAAAGATGTAAAATCCCCTGGTGAATGTAAAAAATTTCTGCCAAGAGTTCAATGAATCATTCCCTCCTTTGGAATTAGCTTTGTTAGGGCTGGTTTTGATGTTGAATTGTAATGCAAGAGTAGTAGCTACCTCTGTGGTCCATCTTTGAGTAAAGCCTGGGTCTCTGGGTTTTTACGTGGTGGTTTCTTGCACCTTTTAGAAGTTCTTGTTTGATGCTGTGGGATGCATGTTAATAACTTCCACCTTGAGTGGAGCTTGTGGTACCTGAAGCCTGGCCAGAGCAAAACCTGGAAACAGCTCCATGGCATCACTGCTCCTGCCCTTCAGGGGTTAATGAGGCTGCTCAAGTTTGTTTTGCATTTTGAAATGGAGGACATGTGCAATGATAGCAAGAACCCAAGGCTCTGCAGATCTTTGCCTGTGTGATCTCAAGGGTTAACCTGTGATGAGAAGAGCCTTGCTAATCTTTTATTCTATGTAGACTGATAGGAAGTTAATGGCTAGAAGGAGTACTGAGAGATTGGGTAGTCCGTCTTCCTGTCCTAAAACAAAATCTGGCAAATCCAGGCAATTCCTGAAGGATATTTGTCTAGCCTGTTGCTAATGATTTCATGTGATAGAGACTCCAAACACCAGATTCTTTTGGTAAGTCCAGTTGCCAGTCTGTTGTTCTGCAATTAGGGCTTATTTGTGTCTAAGTGCAGTCTAATGCACGTCCCTCTTAAGCTACAGCTTTAAAGAGCGGATTGAGTTTCCCAAGACCATTCAGGTACCAGGACCCACTAGTTTTTCCACAGTGGTGTGATGAGTGCCTGGTAGTGCCTGTTCCTTCCTGGCTTTTGCCTCTCTGGAAAGGTTTCTGTTCCATTCAGGGTCCTTGCATGGCAGGTTCACGTGTCACACTTCAGTGGTGGTTTTGTAGAGGACCCCCTGAGTTAAGGAGAAGTCACGGGTGGGTTGGTGAACTCATTGATCAGCTGTAGCAGAACTCAAGTAACTGAGTTGCTTAAAAACGTGAGCTTGGGATTAACCTTTAATCCACATTCCCCGAACTGTGAAATCCTCTGGCATCTTGTGGTTTCTGTGAAACTTTAAATTTTTCTTTGTTTTAAAGGGTAAGCCTGCTAATTCTAGGGTTGTTGAACATTGCTTTAATGGTATTTGTTATGTGGAACTCCTAAGGAAGTTATTATTAGTGTTTGACTGTCATTCAGATAATTTAGAAATACAGTTTTAAGTTTAATGGCAATTGCTGGTTGCTTCATTAACTATAGCTAAACAAAGTGACATTCAATTTCCTAGTTAATTCAAATTAAAATTGGTTGATCTAACCATTGCATTTAGTTTCTGTTCTGTTTATTGATTATCGTACTTGAGAATTGTCAGCTGGCTCAGTGGGTGGAAATGTAGAGGTAGCTTTTGGTGGCTATTTTTGGGACATTCCCTGCTCTTTTGTCCTTTCACTCAATGATTTTTCTTTGTCTTATATTCATTTGTGTAACTCTTTTTTTTCTACGTTGTCTTCTCTTTCACAGTACCTCTATGTTTTGTCTGTGCTAATATTTCTTTAGCAATGTAAATAAAAAGACTTATTCTGACTTAGAAGTAATTTATGTTCTTTTATACACTTTAAAAGAAGACAAGTAATCCTGCTTCTCACACCTGCTTGGTTGGAGTTTGTGCCCAAGCAGCATTTTGCCTTGTGTACGCTAACCTTCTAAAACTTGTTACAACCTGTTTTTATCAAGGGATGGTCAAAACTGCATTTGTGTTTTCTCGCTGTTGAATTTGTGAAATTATTTAATACGCTTAAATTACTCTTTACCAATTAAAATCAGTAACATAAGTGTACTCTATTAGTGAGATCTTGGAAAATCTTTATGAAATATCAGGAATCTTGCAGGAGTGAGATCCAAGACTTAATTAGAAGTGTTATACTCTCTCAATTCTGGTAGTAATCAGATTGGAGAGAAGTGATTCAAGGATGCTTTAGTGCTCATCTGTGTCTTTCTGAGCAATAATGGAGTTGAATGTAATTTTTCTATTAATGTGGAAGCTAAAAAATGGCAAAGTTTTGTGCCATAGTACCTAACACGTGCATGATAGATGCTGATTGAAGAGTGCTGCAGTACTTGGGTCGTTAGAAGGTGTGGGAAATGAGAGAACTACTCCTAGAGGGTTAAGTGGCTTTTTATAAACGCGTTAGACCTTTATTTGCTGCTTCTGATAGAACCATTAAACTCAGGAGTTTGATGTGTGGAATTTCTCTCCAGGAAGAGGAAAGCACAGGATCTCATACAGTGTGGACAGATGCAGTGGTGGCTGACAGCAACCACATTCCTGCTGTGTTCCCATTCCATGGAAGGGGGTAATGCTGTTTATTCAAAGTGTGAACCATTTGCTCCAGTACAGGACAGCCGCTGCACCAGGTCCTGTGCAAAGCATAAAACATGGCTTCTGTATTTGAGGTCATAATACTTCTGTACATCAGATTTTTGCTCTTAAGTGTTCTAGGTGCTTGCTCATCAAGTCTCGTACAAGATGTGGAGGCAAAAAGAAAGAATCAGGAGCAAAAGCTTTTTTTAGTGTGACCTGCATTTGAATAGTGCTCAGGCGCAGCTTTCTGCTCTCCCTGAATTGTTGGATTTGTGTTTAAGACCTTGACCTTTCTTAGGGCCCTGTAGAGAACTTCTTCCACGTTCATTTGGTTTTGAAATTAAGAAATGGTGTTAGTTTTTGGAGAGGGGGGTTAAAAAAATACCTGATTTCACAGGTAGAATTTTGTCACGTATTTGGCTTTAAAGACTACTGCGATTCCTCATGTTTTATTTCAGCAAATACATACTTAGCTTTAAATGGTATATTTTCATTAGCTTTTCAGAATTGCTCATGTGCTGAAGATTTAAGGATATGCCTAAATACTGCTGAATGCTGCACTAAAAAAAAAAAGGATGAGATAGGAACTTTTTTTGTTTTCCTGTGAAGTAGAAACATGTGTTGTCTTGCTGAAAGTAAATGGGCACGCTAAGTAATACTGCTGAAATCTGGCAATTCCTCCTTGCAATTTAATGGTGGCTACAAATTAGCCTTGATTGCTCTGACAGTTCTTGAATTGCTATTATCGTGTTTCATCTGAGTACTCTTCTTGTTGAAACCTGATCTAAAGAAAACACTAATACAGTTCATGTAAAATTTTTTATTTGAATTTTTCCTCTGAGGAAAACAGATCTCTATAGTGTATTTGTTGGGTTTTAGTTTGGTTGGTTGGTTGGTTTTTATTGGTTTTTTTTAGACACCTGCAGTTTATTTGGTCAAAGGGAATAGAGATTCTTTCCCTGGTGATTATTCCTAAGTGAAAACCATTTTGCACATGAACAAATATTGATCCAAACTGACTTGACTGGATAGGTATTAATCCTGAGAATACAGGAAGAGAAGAGGAACCATGTCACATGCCTAGATTTTTTGGGAGCAGTTTTGGGTAGGCAGCTACCAGGTAATAGCTTTAGATATAGAAGTACTTTCTAGATTACTTTTACTGATAGTTTCTCTAGATGGCTTTAGAGGCTTTTCAACAAACAGCTGGCAGAGACACTGTCGGAAAATGGGGGGAAAACAAAATGTTCCTGGTATTCAGATACTACTGATTACCAGGCTGGTCCTTCTAGGGTTGCTGGCACTGCTGTGTGGTTCTGAACATGACTCAAATGTGGTGAAGGACCAGGGCAGATGCCTCCTGGGAGGAAGGAGGTGCAGGTAATGCTGAAAACTTGTGAGGACAGAGCTGAGAACCAAGTGCTTTTCCTTTGTTCAGAATGACCCACCTTTGTGAAGAACTGCAAGCGAGGAAGAAGAGTATGTGTACATTAATGTGGTGTTTGAGAGTGTTTGGATACAATGGAGTGTGAGAATCTTGTGTTTAGAAGATGGTAAAGGTTTGAAGTGAGGATGAGAGTGGACTCTAGAAATAGCTGAGCTGAGGTACCCAGGTGTTCTGAGTGTCTGTGGTGTGTGTGGGATAATCCATGTGCCCTGACCTGGGTGGATTGTAGGGAGAAAGCACTGTTGGGGATGGTGCTCTTTTCTGGACACAGTTGATGACTTGCTGAGTATGTCGCTGCTGATGTCTTTCTTAAAGGACTTTTTCTCTGTTGCTGCATTTGTTGGGAGAATTAGTATGTTGTGTGTGTGACTCTATTTAAATTCTGTGTGAGGAACAGTGCTATTTTCTTAGCACCCATGAGCATGTTTCATAAGTAGTGGGATTTGATGAAACCTGAACTCCTGAACTTGTCTCCTGTGTCCCTGTACTTCCTCTGCTGTAGTACCTGACACTGATTTAATAAGGCTGTGTTTTCCCCATGTCCCCTCTGTCTGTCCTCGGGCAGGAGGAAGCTGGGAGTCCTGCAGGGTCTGGTGCAAGGTTCAGTTACCCCAGCTCACCACTTCCCTCCGCTGCCAGCTGGGAGCCACCCCACTGTGGTGACAGTGTGACAGCAGGTGTGCTGGCACCTGCTGAGCAGTGCAAGCCACGCCAGGGTTTCCTGCCCTCTGAAGCTCAAGAAGGTCATAGTTTCCTTCCCTTGTGCAAGCTTTGGAAAGCTTAGAACCGCACTATATGCTGTGTTTTCCTAGTCTTGACTTTTCTCAAGCTTGCTTGTAATTGTTTAGTGAATTTGTGCAGTGTCATTGACACTTCCACTGATCCACTGATCAGCTTTCTTTAGGTAAAGGGTAAAAAATTTGGTGCTGCGCAGGTTTAAGTCACTTGTCATTGTTGTGCTGGAACACTGAAGTCCCACCTGTACAAAACATCTGAAGTCCTGAACAAGGGTGTTAGTGTAGAGGAGCTGTGGGATTTAATTCTGAGCCATGTTGAAGGCTTCTCAAGTACCCATGGCTTTGGTTTTGTTTGCACTGAGTGCTCTTTGTGCCTGTGCTGTATTTTGCTTTTCCCTTCTGCCTATTTACTTATTATCATAATATAACAGTTTCTTAGGGGGGAAAAAAGCGTGAGCCTGTTGCTTAGCCTGGTACTTTCACTGCTATGAAAATAAACTGTTTTTCAGTCTGGAATGCTGCACTGCCTAATTCACAGTATTCTTTCAGTTTAGTTCAAGTAGCAAGTTTTGTTTTCTCCTTGGTTTTAGCAGTATTGGAGAATCGGGAAATACATTTTTTTTCTGTTTCACTCTTAGGAATGTGTCCACATTCATAAAGCACAAAGTCTGTATTTTGTAAGTCTTAAGAAATTATCCAGGGTTCCCATTCAGTATGCTCTGGTGTTGTTGCTTTGGCTGAATGCTGGATCTCTTGCTCTGCCTGTGCTTTTTTTCTTTGTTGTTTTGATTTCTCTTTTTTCCCCCATCCTTGCTGGCATTGAGTTTGCCCTCCAGACAAAGAGCAGACAATGAATTGCAGTGAATGACACTTGTGAGCAAGATAAAACTGGGTCAGCTCCAAGCTTGTGCAGGGTGTAGGTGTAATAAATATAGAATCACAGAATTGTTTTGGTTGGAAAAGACCTTTGATACTATTGAGTCCAACCATTAACCCAGCATTGCCAAGTCCACCACTAAACCATGACCCCAAGTGCCACATCTACACGTCTCTTACGTAACTCTGGGGATGGTGACTCCACTGCTTCCCTGGGCAGTTTGTTCCAGTGCTTCACAACCCTCTTGGTGAAGAAATTTCTTCTAATATTCAATCTAAACATCCTCTGGTGCAATTTAAGGCTATTTCTTCTTGTCCTATTGCTTGTTACTTGGGAGAAGAGGCTGACCCCCACGTCCCTACAACCTCCTTTCAGGTAGTTGTAGAGAGTGATAAGGTCTCCCCTGACCCTCCTTTTCTCCAGGCTAAACAACCCCAGCTCCTTCAGCTGCTTGTTATCAGACTTGTGCTCCAGACTCTTCCCCAGCTCCATTCCCTTCTCTAGACTCGCTTCAGCACCTCAATGTCCTTCTTGTAGTGAGGGGCCCAAAACTGAGCACAGGATTTGAGGCGTGGCCTTACCTGTGCCCAGCACAGGGAGTCACTGCCCTGGTCTTGCTGCCACGCTATTGCTGATACAGGCCAGGATGCCACGGGCCTTTTCCACCCAAAGCCTGAAGCACTGCTTGGAGTTGTTGTGACCCAAGTGCAGGGCCTGGGACTTGGCCTTGTTGACCCTCACATGGTTGGCTTCAGCCCACTGATCCAGCCTGTCCAGGTGCCTCTGCAGAGCCTTGCTACCCTCCAGCAGATCAATGCTCCTGCCCAACTAGGTGTTATCTGTCAACTTACTGAGGATGCTGTTGATCCCCTCATCCAGATAATCAATAAAGACATTAAACAGGACTGGCCCCGGTACTGAGCCCTGGGGAGCACCACTAGTGACTGGCCCCAGTTGGATGTAGCACCTTCACCACTGCCCGGCCATGCAGGCACTTGTTTACCCGGTGAACAGTGCACCCATGGGAGCCGTGAGCTGCCAGTTTCTCCAGGAGAATGCTGGGGGAAATGGTGCCAAAGCTTTACTGAAGTCTAGGTAGATGACATCCACAGCCTTTCCCTGGTCAGCTAAGTGGGTCACCTTGTTATAGGAGGAGATCAGGTTCATCGAGCAGGACCTGCCTTTCATAAACCCCTGCTGGCTGGGCCCGATCACCTGGTTGTCCTGCACATGCCGTGTGATGGCACGAAGGATGATCTCCTGCATAACCTTCCCTGGCACTGAGATCAGACCACCATGCCTGTAGTTCCCTGGATCCTCCTTATGAGCCTTCTTGTAGATGGGCATCATATTTGCTAAATTCCAGGCAGCTGGGACCTCCCTGGTGAGCCAGAACTGCTGATAAATGATGGAAAGTGGCTCAGTGAGCACTTCCAGCAGCTCCCTTGGTATCCTTGGGTGGATCCCATCCAGCTGCATAGACTTGTGTGTGTCAGTGGCATAGCAGGTTGCTTATAATTTCTCCTTGGATTATGGGGGCTTCATTCTGCTCCATGTCCTTGTCTTCCACCTCAGAGGGCTGGGTACCTCAAGAGCAAAACTGAGAGGGTGAGGGGAAGGAGACTGCTTCCATTCCTTATTGTGCTGTAGAAGCTTTTGGTGGATGCTGGGGTGATGTAGTGTAACTTATTGTGACAGAACACTGAGTAATACTGAATGTTCATTAGAGTTATTCATTAAGGATTTACAGGTTTCAGCTGGAGTGCTGTCACAATTTTAATTACTTCATGAAACAGCATGCTGAGGTCATGCAGAAAATGCCAGTGCCTCTGACATGTATTATTTATTTATTTTTGGATCTGATGCATTCCTATTAAATGGGATTATAACTTATGAATCTCTAATTTTCAGGAGCTGGAATTAAGTTTGAGAATAGGTGTGGGTTGTGTTTTGGCTATGAGCATATCATGGGGCCCTTTTTTCCCCCCAGGCTCTGTTGTGCTTTCATACTCCTGCACGTACTCAGGCTGTGATCAACCAAAGCTACATGATGTAAGGGTAGTTCCTGGGCACATTTTCAGTATCACAGGTGAATGGCCAGTCATTTTATCTCCTGTGTAATGGAACATGAAGATGGAATGCTCTGTCCTTTCCTAGTTTTTTAATTCTTCAGAAGGTTTTTAATTTTAATTATTCTATAGGCTTTTAACTGGAGGAACAGTAAACAGAACCAGTTTTATTGAGGAACTTCAATAAACTTTATCTATGAAATGGATGATTGTCTGATGGTGACGTATGAGCTTCATAGATAGTTTTCTCCTCTGGAAATAAGTTGGTGTTACCATAGTCTGCTTTTCTCTTCCTGTGGCTTTGTTAAAAAGTACTGGATGTACTTACTGTGCTACGCTGAATGCAGCAGTGGGTGGTATAATAGTAAATTTAAAAACATGTGATGGAAGTCAGATTCACCAAGTGACATGGAGACCTGCTGGGAAATGAATGGTTTGTGAAAACTTCTCTAGATCGGGAGCTGAGGGAAATGCCATTTAGGTATGGCTTTGTTTCCCTGGAGCAGAGCCTTTGTGTGGGATCAGAGATACCTCAAAGACAAGTTAAAACCAAGAAAATCTGTCCAAAGTCTGTGTCAGAGTATCCTCAAGTGCTGTTTGTAGTCGGCAGCATTGTCACCAAAAACTGTTCAATAACTGACTTCTGGCCACCACGAGCAGAGGTGGGGCAGGATGGCCCTGTTCCTTCCAGGCTGGCAGATTTTCAGGAATTTTGTGAGATACACAGTACGTGCTCCAGGGAACTTCACCTGTGGACTTGGGGGATGTCCAGGTTAGGAATACTGCTTTTCAAGTGCAGAGGACTACCTTAAGGACAGTTTTTTCACCTGTCTGCTGAGGATTACATTATGATAACCACTGTTATTGTTGTGTTGGGAGTATTAAGAATATTGTAAAGTTTATGTTACTGCAGTAAAAGCCAGTTTAGAGAAATATTGTTTGTGTTATGCTCCCTCTTGAGCATAAATATTAGATATGGAGCTGTGTTTGTTTCTGCGATGGTGATGGGCGTGGTGTTCCTTTTGTTGTTGTTTTGTTTCTGATGCTTGTTTGCAGGCATTTGGTGAGCATTGGTGCTGAGCAGAATCTCCAGGAGCAAGGGTCTTAGGGGGTTGGGCTTCTTGCTGAGGGGGCTGGGATCTGATCCTACTTGTGCACTGTAGCGTGGCTCAGGTTATACAGAAACAGTGATTTAAGAAAAAAAGCAACTTTCAGTTTTAGTAAGCTTATTCTTAAATGTTAAAACGTTAAAATATGAAACAACAGAGTAACGTGTAGGTACAGGTCTAAAGTTAAGTATGTAGGTTGAGTATTATAAAACATAAGAAAGACCTGTTGGACAAGTTAAAATCTGAATAAGGAGAGTTACAGGTCTAAGCACTTGTAGTTAGAGTTTTTGTTAATGCTTAATCAGCTTTTGATGGCTGTAATTGCCTCTTGAAATCTGAACAGAATATTCTCCTACAGGTGGGTTCATCTGGTTTGGGACAATAAGTGACTTACACTGAGAAAACAGGAAGTAGTTTTGTCTTTTGTTTCCCTTCGGTCTGTAAATAAAAATTATGCCAGGGGATCTACCAGATCCAGCCTTGAGAAATGTGACCAAAATAAGTGAAGTACATGTGAGGTGCACACAAAACTGCCATTGTTCATTAAGAAGTTAGATACAAAACCAAGCCATGTACTTCCAGCTCATCCTTTCCAATACATGCGTTTCAGAGTAATAGCTTACAATTGAAATAACATTAAGTACTGGGTTTGTACATTTAATCAAATTTCAATTTCCATACAAATGAAGCTCAGTAGACAAGAACAATTAGCATGGGAAATGGAAAATGGCATTTCTTTGTATTAAAATATGAAATAGATTCAAATCTATCCTTGTAAATGCTAAAATCTAATGTGCATCTGTAGTCTTTGCTACTAAAAGAATATCTTAATGTATCAGACTTTACTGACTGGTGAATCCTTTAATAAAGGATAAGAAGTCAAGTAATTGCAAGCAGAAACCCCCAAACTTTTGTAATCAGTGATTGTAGTCACTGAGTTTGATTTCTGTGTCAAAGCCTTGTCCTGAATTGAGACTTATATTTTGGAGGCTTTGGTTTCAGCCTCTGGCTCCTCATCTCTACCTCTGACTTTGTGAATTGCCATGACATCGAGGTTTTTGTACTCTGGTGGTTTGTATATTCGAGTTAGGAACACATGGTTTGTGAGTGAGTGGAGTCTTCTGTCAGGGATGCTTTTCTGCCTTAGGAGAGAATTGTCTTTCTAGTGCTCCGTTGGTTCCTATAATGATAATCTTCAGTGTCTTGAAAATATAAGGTTGAAATTTAGATTTTGAAAACTTTGGTGTGTTCACCTAATGCTGTACAGGAGATGTTTATTGTCTGTGCCTGAGACAGGGCCTCTGGCATTTTTATTGGATGTAGCATTTCTTCCAGCTGAATATCTTTTATATCTCTTGTATTCAATTGAAGGAGGAGAAATAATCCTGTGAAGACAGCACCAAAGTTTTCTCGTTCACCTACTAGCTTATCTTTGCAGGAGTATTTTGATGTGTAAATAGTGCTTGTAGACTAGGAGGGTGCTTTTTGGCTTCTGTCACTTGGCAGGAATGTTTACAGCTGATGGATTTGGCCCATTCCTGAGAGCTGTTTCCACCCCTGCTCCTTCTCTCACCCCAGTGATGGATGGTGTGACCTGGCCTCTGAAGAGACACAGAAAATGTCTCTTCTGTTAGAACTAATATTTTAAAAAATAAGCACATTAGTAGATGTTCTGGCTTTGTTAGCAGACAACTATTATGAGGCCCCAATTCCACATTAATGGATACTGGACTGTACCAGTATATCTCTGCTGAATTAGCTGGAGCATGCAGTCTTTCTGGTTGCAGGGGGACAAACCATAGCTGATCTGGCCTAATGTGGACAGACAGCAGCTAATTTGATCTGAATTTGCTGTTTCAAAGCCAACTGATGACATTCATTCAGGAAACTGAACCAGCAGCGTGAACTTGTGTTGAATCAACACTTTGTCTCGTGTGCCCATTACAGCCTTGCTTTGGTATTGGAAGTTCTAAAATGAGATTTACTGTGTTGAAAAAGTAGTTACTGCATATATAGATCCTTCCTGGCTTTCTTTCAAATAAACTGCTTCAAGTAACTAATTATCCCTTATCTTTTGCATAAAAAAGAGGAAAATGAATAAGAAATAAGTTGCAGTTTAAATGTGAGCAGGAGATGTCTTAGTCCAAATGCACCTCTGAAAGTCTTAAAAATGAGGCAGAAAATACAGGTTTCAAACAGGGTAAGGGCCAGGGCAGCACACTGACCAGTGTGCAGCTGCTGCAGGAAAGATGCACTGTGGCTTCCCAGAGCTTGGGCTCCGGAAGGAAAAAGTTCTCAGTTACACAGAAAGACTACAGGAGATTATTAAAGCTGAAAGGGCTTCCTGGATTGCTGTATAATGGCCAAAATCTGTTTGTTTTATGAAACACATGAAGCTGGCTGGAAAATAAAGCAGTGTGTATTTATTTAGCTATCTATCATGAAGTCTTTCCTGTAGATAATGCTTCTTGTAAATGTCTATTTTGAGTACTTAGCAGAAAATCTGGAGATCAGTGTGCTGTAAAGAAAATTAAAAAAGCTGGTGTAGCCCTGTGTTGAAATACATGATGAGTGCTGGGGAACACCTGGCATTCAACATGCAGTTGGGAAAATCTTCAGAACAAAAGCTTTCTGTGAGAGTGTAAGCAACCACCTTCAAAAATTAGGTTCTTCCTGTCTGAAACCTAGATTTTTCTGTTAGTCACAAATCTTGTTGGTTTTGTCACTGAGTAACTTAGAAAAATATTTGGCAGCTAAAGAAGATGAAGAGTTCTTGTTTATATGGCACTGTTTAAATTTATGTATAATCTTGTTTGTTATTTCTGGTATTTGAATAGATAAACTTACAAAACAATTGGAAACTTTCTTTTAAATTCCAAATTACAAGTCCACGACAAGCTTTGGCAAGACTTCTTTCAGGTGAGTGACTTGTGGACAGGTTTATATTATCTAATGATATGTCCCAAAAAATTGGTGTTGGATTTTTTTGGCCTTTGCTTGACTGTAAGTTTTATCTTGGATTATATAATAAGCTTGTAGAACTGATGGTCTGAATCTGATTTCAATTTTTCTTCTCTTTATATAAATAGTTAAGGAGTTTCTTGCTTCCTGTAGCCAATTTATAGTAGAACAGGTGAGGTGTTATTACCAGAGAACACACTATTGTTAGCTGTTGATATTTCTGACAGATATTTGTTCAGGTAGGGGTGTGCTGGTGAACCAGCAGGTTGCTTGGATTTTAGGGAATAAACAGTGTCATCATGGAAGCATGGAACCAGAAGTCAGGACAGCTGACTTCTCAGAGGTTCATCTTATCTGTAGCCTTTGGCAAACTATATAATTTTTCTGTACTTGGCTGCAGTGATTGTTGAGAGTTCAGGTTGTACAAGTGCTTTGAGATGGTGAAGAGACTGTAATGACACCTCGCTGCTTGAAGTGTTCTCACACTGCTTGAACTTTGTGATGTTTTGTAAGTATATACTATGTATAGTGCAAAAACTACAATTGCTGCTATTTCCAGTGTTTTTCTTGCCTCCCTTCTTCCCAACAAATACTAGATGAATTTAATTGCTCTAAAATTTCAGTGTACTAAATTTTGTGCTGTAGCATAGCAAAGACTGCATATGATCCTTAAAAGAAAAAGGAGCCTTTTATGTTAGAATTGCATATGTGAATCATAATAATGCTGATGTAACTCTTCACATCGTACATGAACACTAAAGGAGGTTGCATTTCCACATTTTCACTTCTAGGCAGCTGTTCATGCCCTTAGCTTAGTGTTATATCTGTGCCTCTGCTCCAACAGCTGCTTGCTCTTAGCTGAACTTGTGCCATTATATATTTACTAATGATTTTGATAACACAATGTTTTTGCATTTAACAGCTGGTGGAAAATGTGTGATTTTAGTGCTGTGAGAAGGTGATAATTTAAGATACTTTCTTCTTCATCCTTCCTTGTGAGTTACCATCAGTAGCTATGAACTGTGAGGAGTATCTGGCTTTAAGGACAAAAGTGCCACTGGTAATTTTGAAACTATTGCTATTCTTCAAAAGAACTGGAAATCTTATATAGGCAAAGAAACAGTTTTTATTTACCACCCTCCTGGAAAGTACAGTGTCTGACCATGTGTTAAGTGATGACTTGCATTCTAGGAGAGATGGATGGTCACATAATGTACCGTTCACTGCTGCTCATACATCTTCCTGATTCCTGTTCTGCTGCTGGCAGTGGGACTGGCCTTTTCTGTGGGAGAGCCCAGCTTGAAATATTTTCATTTTTCTGCTGTTTTGACTTAAAAATAGGCTACTGAAATGAAATGCTTGACAGGGTTGTGGAGACCAGCACATACCCTGTGCACCCTTGCCTGTCCCAAATTTCTCTGTTCCATGGCCAGGTATCTTAAAGGTTCATTATAAACTTCCGTCTGTTTTTGTGTCTGTATCGTGCCCTGATGGCTCTGGGTTGGGGATGGCTTAGGAGGGGTTGTTGACAGCATTTGCAGAATATGGAGATTTTAATTCCGCATTATTTCTTTGTGTTACGTTTCCCCCCTCTGCAACAGAATTGCATAGCAGTTCGTGTCCCGTGGTCTGAAATAATGAGGGCATCTGGCATAGCATGATCTCCCTTGGGAGCAATGGTACAGCTGGTTTGAGAGGTGTTTTAATAGAAATGTTTTGTATTCTTCCAGGTATCCACATTCTTCGGAGAGGAGTGTCTGTAACACAGGAAGCAATTGTGGCGTGTAGCTGGCATTTTATTAATGCCCATAATATTGGGATGGAGTCATGCTTTTATCTGAACCAGTCATATGTAATTGTACATAAAATAGTAATAGCATGTATGAAATTGCAGGCAGACAAAGGTATTCCTGACTGTTTTTCCCATGTGCACATTGGCATTCCTGGGGAATGCTGTGTGTGAAACCAGAAGGCTGCAGAATAATTTCTTCACAGGGGGTGTGTGTGTGATTTCTGTTGAAATCAAGCAGTAAAAAAAAATCAAGTTTATTTTAAAGTGTTGAATTTTGAATTGAATTTTGCCACAACTACAGGGGAATGCAAAGGAAACCTGGAGCTGGGCTGAGGATAGTCTTTCATGTGTTAAAAGATTTACCACAGGCCCCACTGTAAATTCTGTACTTGAAACTGCAGTAGCAGGACTTTCTTAGAAACCTTCCACTGTGTGCTGATCTTGCACAAAAGCAGTGAAGGAAGCTGCAATCATTTACCAAAGAGTTGGGGCTTTTATGTGAACTTCACATTTGCATACTTTTAATTTCAGCTTGAGGTTTTGTGTTTGTTTGGTTTGGTGGTTTGTGTGTTGTTGTTTTTTTATCCCTTACTTAAAGAGAGATTTAACTAACTTCAAGATTAGATTTGAAATTAACCAACTTAAAGATAGATTTTAAATTTTCTCTCTTGGTACATTGGGCAAGAGAAGCTTTTCCCCCCCATTTTTTATTTCCCTCTGTTTTATTCCCCCTTTTCCTCTTCAGGCTAAAGAAATTACTTCAGATTTTGTTCTGGGGGGGAAATCATTATGACCTAAGATGATAATTCTTTTTTTTTTTTTTCCATTTCCCCTGTGCTCATTCTCTGTGGGGTGTTTGGGCTGAGTAAAGCTCTAAATGGGTGAGAACACTCTTGTGGTGCTGTCAGGTCTGTTGTTGCCATCAGTAGTCTGGCAGGTCCCTGTGAGTTCTAAGCATCTTGTGACCTGAATGTTTGCTCTGAGTAGGTGGTTGCTAAGAGGATGTGCCTGCTTTTATTTTTCTAGAAGAGCAGGTCTGTGCTTTATAGAGAAACCAGTAGTAGGACTGGATTTTAGTCTAACATCGAATTAGAAGCCGGTTATCAATATCTTATACCAATTACTAGGTGTATGTGTACAGCTTTTATTGGGAGTGTGTGATGACTGGTTTTATTGTGCCCAGTCATGTTGTTTGAACACTTAAATGTGACCTCTGTCTTGATTTCGCTTAGACATGTTTTAAGAAGTAACAACTGCAATTACAGCTCTGCTCTTAGGTTGTAAACTGTGGATGAGAGAATGCATACCTGTATTTTAAATTTTCTTTTAGAGATTTCTTTCTTCAAAACAGTTGCCTCCTTGGTCCTTTAAAAATCAGGGATGAGTGTTACAAACTTTTTTTTCCATTTAAAAGGGTGCTCCCTCTCTAGACTAAATTACCTGGAGTTAGTGTAGCTCGCTGAGAGGAGAATGAGCTAAATTGTTCAAAAACAATGGAAAATTGACAGCCACTACCCAGAAAAAAGATGGAGAGTGATGATGTGGTGCAAAAGTGAGCCTGTGGATGGGGATGGCAAATGGCAAACCTGCCAGCTGTGAGCCAGCTAAGAATTGTTCACTTGTGTAGACAGACTTTTTTCCCCCCCTGCGAAATGTTTTGAGGGATACAAAATGAACCTGAATTATTAGGTTCTGGCATTTGATAGACGGAATTGCTATTAAAAAAAGCTTTGAAAAAAGTTGTACTTTTTGTAATGCTAATGAGGTGTGACAGTGTAGTGATGGCAGGTAGGCAGCGTGCTCACATGTTTGCAGATATCGACAGCTGCTTGTAAAGGATATGCTCACATCGAGAAACGCTACAGAAGAGCTTAACCTAGAAAGTGAAAACAGGTTCATGGATATAGAAATTGCTTTTCAAGTAGTTCTGTGAAGCGTCTCTGAATCAGCCAGGACATGTGTGTGAGTCTAGTGGGTCCTGGCATACTTAGTGATTAGAATGGAAATAGGATTCTGAGTTCGTTTTGTAATGTAGCACTTAACTACTGGAACGTATTTTTGTTGAACTTTGGTTCTGAGAAAAGCAAACAAGTAAAATCCTCAGTGCCCCACAAGAAGTAAATGGGTAATGCTGTGGTGATAGCTGCTCACACAGTATCTTTATCAGGAAGTTTTTACCACAGATGTCTCGAGAGAATTATTTCCCAAGCCTTCCTGTCTGTTAAAACCACAAACATGCAGCTTAAAACATGAAGTGATCTGAAACGAGGCAGTTTTTAACGTGCTGGGTTATTCGGAGACTTTGTCCGTTACACTTCAGTGATACATGGCATGACAGACAATTAATATATGTATAGATTTGGAAGAATAAATAACACTTTAAACAAGGCACAAATTCCTTCTTCTTTCCTAGAGCTCCGCTGCATCCCGGGGCAGTTTGCGTGTCGGAGTGGAACCATTCAGTGCATCCCTTCCAGCTGGCAGTGTGATGGATGGCCCACCTGCGAGG
>NW_020938961.1:0-17459 GCF_003984885.1 Neopelma chrysocephalum
TTGGGAACTTAAGCAGCCTGGAACGATCAACACAACGTGTTTCAGAAGTGTTTAGAGGATTAATTAAGATCATCATCGCTAAAGACAATAACATGTTTTCATATTTCTCTAACAAGATACTGCTGTGTGCTAATGGAAAACACTTAAACATGGTCAGGCTTTATATTGGATTTTGTAATAGTGGTTTAGTACAGAGCCTTGTGAATGTAGGTCATCGGGCTTTCTTATTAGAGCGTTTGCCAGGCAGCTAAAAGCCAATTGAGTTCTTGTTCTTGCAGCGTTTTTTCTCCACTTCAAAGCCAACTAAAGGAAGTAATTTTATTACCCGAGGTCTGTTTTAAAAAATATTGCACAGCGTACCTAATCTGCAATGCTTAGAAAGACTTGCCAGTGCAAGTGGTCTGGTTAAAATCTTACACTCCAGCTCACAGTTTGAACTTCCCCTGTGCTTTGGAGCTCGCTCACAGCTGTGGTTATGCAGGTGGGGTGTTGGTGTTCTGACACGGTACAACTGACAAGTGTGTTTAAATTGCTCTTTCTTGTCTTTTGGTCAAAAGTTGTAGGTCTTAAGTGCAAGGGAGAGCTAATTGGAGTAGGGGCCTAAACAAACCCACAATCAGCATAGTTTCAATGTGCTCCACTTCTGTGCTGTGACTGGATGTGTCTGATTTTGTCCAGTTGAAGTGTATTGGTTAATTCGATTGGAGACCCAAATATATTGTTCATAAAATGTACTCTGGCCCAGCATTCCTCTGCTCTAATTTGTTGGTAGGCAAATAAAAGCCCTTATTTTGCTCTTTTTTTGCTACCTCTACCTTAGTGAGAGCTGTGGTGAATTTGTTGGGGTTCATGTTGTCACTAACTGCAGTCTCTGTCTGGGTATTTAGCTGAATTCCTCAGTGAAAGGTTCTAGGTGTGAGGGGCAGAAGGGTTTTTATCACACCTCCTCAGTTAGTTTTGCTGAAAGTGGGGCTTGGCCTGTCTTCCAGTCTGGTGTTTTCCCCCCATCCTCTTACTTCTATATCTACTGGTTTTAGGTTTTCTTTTTCTTCCTGCTGTTACCTGTTGGTGAGCTCGTGTCTTGATGTTCCTTGCTCTGCTGTTTGCTGTTATTGCAGCTGCAGAGTGAGGCTGATGGATGTGAAAAGAGTTTCTTATGTCTGCCCTCAGTGTAGCAGGGAGACAAAGCAGAAGGTACCAGACCTTATTAGCAGGTCTGATCCTTTAAGACTAGTAATTCCTGATGTTAATTATAAAGCAAAATTTTTGAGGTGCAAGTGGATTTGCTACCAGCCGTGGCTACAAAGTAAAGGAGAAGAAAGGAGTCAGTAGGCATAGGGCTGTTTGCATGCACTGCTCTGACTCTGAGAAGGAATAAACCAGAAAGACACCATGGGGATTTGCAGACATGTGACTTTTATGTCCCTACGGTAGGTTTAGGGGCAGAGGAAGGTTGGTCCAGAACAGCAGAAGTGATGGAAAAGAGAGCACTGCATCAGGAGGAGGCAGCTGTGCTTCTTTCTCCGTAGTTGAGGGGAAAAGCCCAGCTAGCTTGAAGAGAGAGGAACTTTAGATACTAAGTATGAAAGATGTAAAATCCCCTGGTGAATGTAAAAAATTTCTGCCAAGAGTTCAATGAATCATTCCCTCCTTTGGAATTAGCTTTGTTAGGGCTGGTTTTGATGTTGAATTGTAATGCAAGAGTAGTAGCTACCTCTGTGGTCCATCTTTGAGTAAAGCCTGGGTCTCTGGGTTTTTACGTGGTGGTTTCTTGCACCTTTTAGAAGTTCTTGTTTGATGCTGTGGGATGCATGTTAATAACTTCCACCTTGAGTGGAGCTTGTGGTACCTGAAGCCTGGCCAGAGCAAAACCTGGAAACAGCTCCATGGCATCACTGCTCCTGCCCTTCAGGGGTTAATGAGGCTGCTCAAGTTTGTTTTGCATTTTGAAATGGAGGACATGTGCAATGATAGCAAGAACCCAAGGCTCTGCAGATCTTTGCCTGTGTGATCTCAAGGGTTAACCTGTGATGAGAAGAGCCTTGCTAATCTTTTATTCTATGTAGACTGATAGGAAGTTAATGGCTAGAAGGAGTACTGAGAGATTGGGTAGTCCGTCTTCCTGTCCTAAAACAAAATCTGGCAAATCCAGGCAATTCCTGAAGGATATTTGTCTAGCCTGTTGCTAATGATTTCATGTGATAGAGACTCCAAACACCAGATTCTTTTGGTAAGTCCAGTTGCCAGTCTGTTGTTCTGCAATTAGGGCTTATTTGTGTCTAAGTGCAGTCTAATGCACGTCCCTCTTAAGCTACAGCTTTAAAGAGCGGATTGAGTTTCCCAAGACCATTCAGGTACCAGGACCCACTAGTTTTTCCACAGTGGTGTGATGAGTGCCTGGTAGTGCCTGTTCCTTCCTGGCTTTTGCCTCTCTGGAAAGGTTTCTGTTCCATTCAGGGTCCTTGCATGGCAGGTTCACGTGTCACACTTCAGTGGTGGTTTTGTAGAGGACCCCCTGAGTTAAGGAGAAGTCACGGGTGGGTTGGTGAACTCATTGATCAGCTGTAGCAGAACTCAAGTAACTGAGTTGCTTAAAAACGTGAGCTTGGGATTAACCTTTAATCCACATTCCCCGAACTGTGAAATCCTCTGGCATCTTGTGGTTTCTGTGAAACTTTAAATTTTTCTTTGTTTTAAAGGGTAAGCCTGCTAATTCTAGGGTTGTTGAACATTGCTTTAATGGTATTTGTTATGTGGAACTCCTAAGGAAGTTATTATTAGTGTTTGACTGTCATTCAGATAATTTAGAAATACAGTTTTAAGTTTAATGGCAATTGCTGGTTGCTTCATTAACTATAGCTAAACAAAGTGACATTCAATTTCCTAGTTAATTCAAATTAAAATTGGTTGATCTAACCATTGCATTTAGTTTCTGTTCTGTTTATTGATTATCGTACTTGAGAATTGTCAGCTGGCTCAGTGGGTGGAAATGTAGAGGTAGCTTTTGGTGGCTATTTTTGGGACATTCCCTGCTCTTTTGTCCTTTCACTCAATGATTTTTCTTTGTCTTATATTCATTTGTGTAACTCTTTTTTTTCTACGTTGTCTTCTCTTTCACAGTACCTCTATGTTTTGTCTGTGCTAATATTTCTTT
The DNA here is from genome assembly GCF_003984885.1 of Neopelma chrysocephalum. Lineage (NCBI taxonomy): Eukaryota > Metazoa > Chordata > Aves > Passeriformes > Pipridae > Neopelma > Neopelma chrysocephalum. The sequence continues at coordinate 3,155 of NW_020938961.1, forward strand.
AGCAATGTAAATAAAAAGACTTATTCTGACTTAGAAGTAATTTATGTTCTTTTATACACTTTAAAAGAAGACAAGTAATCCTGCTTCTCACACCTGCTTGGTTGGAGTTTGTGCCCAAGCAGCATTTTGCCTTGTGTACGCTAACCTTCTAAAACTTGTTACAACCTGTTTTTATCAAGGGATGGTCAAAACTGCATTTGTGTTTTCTCGCTGTTGAATTTGTGAAATTATTTAATACGCTTAAATTACTCTTTACCAATTAAAATCAGTAACATAAGTGTACTCTATTAGTGAGATCTTGGAAAATCTTTATGAAATATCAGGAATCTTGCAGGAGTGAGATCCAAGACTTAATTAGAAGTGTTATACTCTCTCAATTCTGGTAGTAATCAGATTGGAGAGAAGTGATTCAAGGATGCTTTAGTGCTCATCTGTGTCTTTCTGAGCAATAATGGAGTTGAATGTAATTTTTCTATTAATGTGGAAGCTAAAAAATGGCAAAGTTTTGTGCCATAGTACCTAACACGTGCATGATAGATGCTGATTGAAGAGTGCTGCAGTACTTGGGTCGTTAGAAGGTGTGGGAAATGAGAGAACTACTCCTAGAGGGTTAAGTGGCTTTTTATAAACGCGTTAGACCTTTATTTGCTGCTTCTGATAGAACCATTAAACTCAGGAGTTTGATGTGTGGAATTTCTCTCCAGGAAGAGGAAAGCACAGGATCTCATACAGTGTGGACAGATGCAGTGGTGGCTGACAGCAACCACATTCCTGCTGTGTTCCCATTCCATGGAAGGGGGTAATGCTGTTTATTCAAAGTGTGAACCATTTGCTCCAGTACAGGACAGCCGCTGCACCAGGTCCTGTGCAAAGCATAAAACATGGCTTCTGTATTTGAGGTCATAATACTTCTGTACATCAGATTTTTGCTCTTAAGTGTTCTAGGTGCTTGCTCATCAAGTCTCGTACAAGATGTGGAGGCAAAAAGAAAGAATCAGGAGCAAAAGCTTTTTTTAGTGTGACCTGCATTTGAATAGTGCTCAGGCGCAGCTTTCTGCTCTCCCTGAATTGTTGGATTTGTGTTTAAGACCTTGACCTTTCTTAGGGCCCTGTAGAGAACTTCTTCCACGTTCATTTGGTTTTGAAATTAAGAAATGGTGTTAGTTTTTGGAGAGGGGGGTTAAAAAAATACCTGATTTCACAGGTAGAATTTTGTCACGTATTTGGCTTTAAAGACTACTGCGATTCCTCATGTTTTATTTCAGCAAATACATACTTAGCTTTAAATGGTATATTTTCATTAGCTTTTCAGAATTGCTCATGTGCTGAAGATTTAAGGATATGCCTAAATACTGCTGAATGCTGCACTAAAAAAAAAAAGGATGAGATAGGAACTTTTTTTGTTTTCCTGTGAAGTAGAAACATGTGTTGTCTTGCTGAAAGTAAATGGGCACGCTAAGTAATACTGCTGAAATCTGGCAATTCCTCCTTGCAATTTAATGGTGGCTACAAATTAGCCTTGATTGCTCTGACAGTTCTTGAATTGCTATTATCGTGTTTCATCTGAGTACTCTTCTTGTTGAAACCTGATCTAAAGAAAACACTAATACAGTTCATGTAAAATTTTTTATTTGAATTTTTCCTCTGAGGAAAACAGATCTCTATAGTGTATTTGTTGGGTTTTAGTTTGGTTGGTTGGTTGGTTTTTATTGGTTTTTTTTAGACACCTGCAGTTTATTTGGTCAAAGGGAATAGAGATTCTTTCCCTGGTGATTATTCCTAAGTGAAAACCATTTTGCACATGAACAAATATTGATCCAAACTGACTTGACTGGATAGGTATTAATCCTGAGAATACAGGAAGAGAAGAGGAACCATGTCACATGCCTAGATTTTTTGGGAGCAGTTTTGGGTAGGCAGCTACCAGGTAATAGCTTTAGATATAGAAGTACTTTCTAGATTACTTTTACTGATAGTTTCTCTAGATGGCTTTAGAGGCTTTTCAACAAACAGCTGGCAGAGACACTGTCGGAAAATGGGGGGAAAACAAAATGTTCCTGGTATTCAGATACTACTGATTACCAGGCTGGTCCTTCTAGGGTTGCTGGCACTGCTGTGTGGTTCTGAACATGACTCAAATGTGGTGAAGGACCAGGGCAGATGCCTCCTGGGAGGAAGGAGGTGCAGGTAATGCTGAAAACTTGTGAGGACAGAGCTGAGAACCAAGTGCTTTTCCTTTGTTCAGAATGACCCACCTTTGTGAAGAACTGCAAGCGAGGAAGAAGAGTATGTGTACATTAATGTGGTGTTTGAGAGTGTTTGGATACAATGGAGTGTGAGAATCTTGTGTTTAGAAGATGGTAAAGGTTTGAAGTGAGGATGAGAGTGGACTCTAGAAATAGCTGAGCTGAGGTACCCAGGTGTTCTGAGTGTCTGTGGTGTGTGTGGGATAATCCATGTGCCCTGACCTGGGTGGATTGTAGGGAGAAAGCACTGTTGGGGATGGTGCTCTTTTCTGGACACAGTTGATGACTTGCTGAGTATGTCGCTGCTGATGTCTTTCTTAAAGGACTTTTTCTCTGTTGCTGCATTTGTTGGGAGAATTAGTATGTTGTGTGTGTGACTCTATTTAAATTCTGTGTGAGGAACAGTGCTATTTTCTTAGCACCCATGAGCATGTTTCATAAGTAGTGGGATTTGATGAAACCTGAACTCCTGAACTTGTCTCCTGTGTCCCTGTACTTCCTCTGCTGTAGTACCTGACACTGATTTAATAAGGCTGTGTTTTCCCCATGTCCCCTCTGTCTGTCCTCGGGCAGGAGGAAGCTGGGAGTCCTGCAGGGTCTGGTGCAAGGTTCAGTTACCCCAGCTCACCACTTCCCTCCGCTGCCAGCTGGGAGCCACCCCACTGTGGTGACAGTGTGACAGCAGGTGTGCTGGCACCTGCTGAGCAGTGCAAGCCACGCCAGGGTTTCCTGCCCTCTGAAGCTCAAGAAGGTCATAGTTTCCTTCCCTTGTGCAAGCTTTGGAAAGCTTAGAACCGCACTATATGCTGTGTTTTCCTAGTCTTGACTTTTCTCAAGCTTGCTTGTAATTGTTTAGTGAATTTGTGCAGTGTCATTGACACTTCCACTGATCCACTGATCAGCTTTCTTTAGGTAAAGGGTAAAAAATTTGGTGCTGCGCAGGTTTAAGTCACTTGTCATTGTTGTGCTGGAACACTGAAGTCCCACCTGTACAAAACATCTGAAGTCCTGAACAAGGGTGTTAGTGTAGAGGAGCTGTGGGATTTAATTCTGAGCCATGTTGAAGGCTTCTCAAGTACCCATGGCTTTGGTTTTGTTTGCACTGAGTGCTCTTTGTGCCTGTGCTGTATTTTGCTTTTCCCTTCTGCCTATTTACTTATTATCATAATATAACAGTTTCTTAGGGGGGAAAAAAGCGTGAGCCTGTTGCTTAGCCTGGTACTTTCACTGCTATGAAAATAAACTGTTTTTCAGTCTGGAATGCTGCACTGCCTAATTCACAGTATTCTTTCAGTTTAGTTCAAGTAGCAAGTTTTGTTTTCTCCTTGGTTTTAGCAGTATTGGAGAATCGGGAAATACATTTTTTTTCTGTTTCACTCTTAGGAATGTGTCCACATTCATAAAGCACAAAGTCTGTATTTTGTAAGTCTTAAGAAATTATCCAGGGTTCCCATTCAGTATGCTCTGGTGTTGTTGCTTTGGCTGAATGCTGGATCTCTTGCTCTGCCTGTGCTTTTTTTCTTTGTTGTTTTGATTTCTCTTTTTTCCCCCATCCTTGCTGGCATTGAGTTTGCCCTCCAGACAAAGAGCAGACAATGAATTGCAGTGAATGACACTTGTGAGCAAGATAAAACTGGGTCAGCTCCAAGCTTGTGCAGGGTGTAGGTGTAATAAATATAGAATCACAGAATTGTTTTGGTTGGAAAAGACCTTTGATACTATTGAGTCCAACCATTAACCCAGCATTGCCAAGTCCACCACTAAACCATGACCCCAAGTGCCACATCTACACGTCTCTTACGTAACTCTGGGGATGGTGACTCCACTGCTTCCCTGGGCAGTTTGTTCCAGTGCTTCACAACCCTCTTGGTGAAGAAATTTCTTCTAATATTCAATCTAAACATCCTCTGGTGCAATTTAAGGCTATTTCTTCTTGTCCTATTGCTTGTTACTTGGGAGAAGAGGCTGACCCCCACGTCCCTACAACCTCCTTTCAGGTAGTTGTAGAGAGTGATAAGGTCTCCCCTGACCCTCCTTTTCTCCAGGCTAAACAACCCCAGCTCCTTCAGCTGCTTGTTATCAGACTTGTGCTCCAGACTCTTCCCCAGCTCCATTCCCTTCTCTAGACTCGCTTCAGCACCTCAATGTCCTTCTTGTAGTGAGGGGCCCAAAACTGAGCACAGGATTTGAGGCGTGGCCTTACCTGTGCCCAGCACAGGGAGTCACTGCCCTGGTCTTGCTGCCACGCTATTGCTGATACAGGCCAGGATGCCACGGGCCTTTTCCACCCAAAGCCTGAAGCACTGCTTGGAGTTGTTGTGACCCAAGTGCAGGGCCTGGGACTTGGCCTTGTTGACCCTCACATGGTTGGCTTCAGCCCACTGATCCAGCCTGTCCAGGTGCCTCTGCAGAGCCTTGCTACCCTCCAGCAGATCAATGCTCCTGCCCAACTAGGTGTTATCTGTCAACTTACTGAGGATGCTGTTGATCCCCTCATCCAGATAATCAATAAAGACATTAAACAGGACTGGCCCCGGTACTGAGCCCTGGGGAGCACCACTAGTGACTGGCCCCAGTTGGATGTAGCACCTTCACCACTGCCCGGCCATGCAGGCACTTGTTTACCCGGTGAACAGTGCACCCATGGGAGCCGTGAGCTGCCAGTTTCTCCAGGAGAATGCTGGGGGAAATGGTGCCAAAGCTTTACTGAAGTCTAGGTAGATGACATCCACAGCCTTTCCCTGGTCAGCTAAGTGGGTCACCTTGTTATAGGAGGAGATCAGGTTCATCGAGCAGGACCTGCCTTTCATAAACCCCTGCTGGCTGGGCCCGATCACCTGGTTGTCCTGCACATGCCGTGTGATGGCACGAAGGATGATCTCCTGCATAACCTTCCCTGGCACTGAGATCAGACCACCATGCCTGTAGTTCCCTGGATCCTCCTTATGAGCCTTCTTGTAGATGGGCATCATATTTGCTAAATTCCAGGCAGCTGGGACCTCCCTGGTGAGCCAGAACTGCTGATAAATGATGGAAAGTGGCTCAGTGAGCACTTCCAGCAGCTCCCTTGGTATCCTTGGGTGGATCCCATCCAGCTGCATAGACTTGTGTGTGTCAGTGGCATAGCAGGTTGCTTATAATTTCTCCTTGGATTATGGGGGCTTCATTCTGCTCCATGTCCTTGTCTTCCACCTCAGAGGGCTGGGTACCTCAAGAGCAAAACTGAGAGGGTGAGGGGAAGGAGACTGCTTCCATTCCTTATTGTGCTGTAGAAGCTTTTGGTGGATGCTGGGGTGATGTAGTGTAACTTATTGTGACAGAACACTGAGTAATACTGAATGTTCATTAGAGTTATTCATTAAGGATTTACAGGTTTCAGCTGGAGTGCTGTCACAATTTTAATTACTTCATGAAACAGCATGCTGAGGTCATGCAGAAAATGCCAGTGCCTCTGACATGTATTATTTATTTATTTTTGGATCTGATGCATTCCTATTAAATGGGATTATAACTTATGAATCTCTAATTTTCAGGAGCTGGAATTAAGTTTGAGAATAGGTGTGGGTTGTGTTTTGGCTATGAGCATATCATGGGGCCCTTTTTTCCCCCCAGGCTCTGTTGTGCTTTCATACTCCTGCACGTACTCAGGCTGTGATCAACCAAAGCTACATGATGTAAGGGTAGTTCCTGGGCACATTTTCAGTATCACAGGTGAATGGCCAGTCATTTTATCTCCTGTGTAATGGAACATGAAGATGGAATGCTCTGTCCTTTCCTAGTTTTTTAATTCTTCAGAAGGTTTTTAATTTTAATTATTCTATAGGCTTTTAACTGGAGGAACAGTAAACAGAACCAGTTTTATTGAGGAACTTCAATAAACTTTATCTATGAAATGGATGATTGTCTGATGGTGACGTATGAGCTTCATAGATAGTTTTCTCCTCTGGAAATAAGTTGGTGTTACCATAGTCTGCTTTTCTCTTCCTGTGGCTTTGTTAAAAAGTACTGGATGTACTTACTGTGCTACGCTGAATGCAGCAGTGGGTGGTATAATAGTAAATTTAAAAACATGTGATGGAAGTCAGATTCACCAAGTGACATGGAGACCTGCTGGGAAATGAATGGTTTGTGAAAACTTCTCTAGATCGGGAGCTGAGGGAAATGCCATTTAGGTATGGCTTTGTTTCCCTGGAGCAGAGCCTTTGTGTGGGATCAGAGATACCTCAAAGACAAGTTAAAACCAAGAAAATCTGTCCAAAGTCTGTGTCAGAGTATCCTCAAGTGCTGTTTGTAGTCGGCAGCATTGTCACCAAAAACTGTTCAATAACTGACTTCTGGCCACCACGAGCAGAGGTGGGGCAGGATGGCCCTGTTCCTTCCAGGCTGGCAGATTTTCAGGAATTTTGTGAGATACACAGTACGTGCTCCAGGGAACTTCACCTGTGGACTTGGGGGATGTCCAGGTTAGGAATACTGCTTTTCAAGTGCAGAGGACTACCTTAAGGACAGTTTTTTCACCTGTCTGCTGAGGATTACATTATGATAACCACTGTTATTGTTGTGTTGGGAGTATTAAGAATATTGTAAAGTTTATGTTACTGCAGTAAAAGCCAGTTTAGAGAAATATTGTTTGTGTTATGCTCCCTCTTGAGCATAAATATTAGATATGGAGCTGTGTTTGTTTCTGCGATGGTGATGGGCGTGGTGTTCCTTTTGTTGTTGTTTTGTTTCTGATGCTTGTTTGCAGGCATTTGGTGAGCATTGGTGCTGAGCAGAATCTCCAGGAGCAAGGGTCTTAGGGGGTTGGGCTTCTTGCTGAGGGGGCTGGGATCTGATCCTACTTGTGCACTGTAGCGTGGCTCAGGTTATACAGAAACAGTGATTTAAGAAAAAAAGCAACTTTCAGTTTTAGTAAGCTTATTCTTAAATGTTAAAACGTTAAAATATGAAACAACAGAGTAACGTGTAGGTACAGGTCTAAAGTTAAGTATGTAGGTTGAGTATTATAAAACATAAGAAAGACCTGTTGGACAAGTTAAAATCTGAATAAGGAGAGTTACAGGTCTAAGCACTTGTAGTTAGAGTTTTTGTTAATGCTTAATCAGCTTTTGATGGCTGTAATTGCCTCTTGAAATCTGAACAGAATATTCTCCTACAGGTGGGTTCATCTGGTTTGGGACAATAAGTGACTTACACTGAGAAAACAGGAAGTAGTTTTGTCTTTTGTTTCCCTTCGGTCTGTAAATAAAAATTATGCCAGGGGATCTACCAGATCCAGCCTTGAGAAATGTGACCAAAATAAGTGAAGTACATGTGAGGTGCACACAAAACTGCCATTGTTCATTAAGAAGTTAGATACAAAACCAAGCCATGTACTTCCAGCTCATCCTTTCCAATACATGCGTTTCAGAGTAATAGCTTACAATTGAAATAACATTAAGTACTGGGTTTGTACATTTAATCAAATTTCAATTTCCATACAAATGAAGCTCAGTAGACAAGAACAATTAGCATGGGAAATGGAAAATGGCATTTCTTTGTATTAAAATATGAAATAGATTCAAATCTATCCTTGTAAATGCTAAAATCTAATGTGCATCTGTAGTCTTTGCTACTAAAAGAATATCTTAATGTATCAGACTTTACTGACTGGTGAATCCTTTAATAAAGGATAAGAAGTCAAGTAATTGCAAGCAGAAACCCCCAAACTTTTGTAATCAGTGATTGTAGTCACTGAGTTTGATTTCTGTGTCAAAGCCTTGTCCTGAATTGAGACTTATATTTTGGAGGCTTTGGTTTCAGCCTCTGGCTCCTCATCTCTACCTCTGACTTTGTGAATTGCCATGACATCGAGGTTTTTGTACTCTGGTGGTTTGTATATTCGAGTTAGGAACACATGGTTTGTGAGTGAGTGGAGTCTTCTGTCAGGGATGCTTTTCTGCCTTAGGAGAGAATTGTCTTTCTAGTGCTCCGTTGGTTCCTATAATGATAATCTTCAGTGTCTTGAAAATATAAGGTTGAAATTTAGATTTTGAAAACTTTGGTGTGTTCACCTAATGCTGTACAGGAGATGTTTATTGTCTGTGCCTGAGACAGGGCCTCTGGCATTTTTATTGGATGTAGCATTTCTTCCAGCTGAATATCTTTTATATCTCTTGTATTCAATTGAAGGAGGAGAAATAATCCTGTGAAGACAGCACCAAAGTTTTCTCGTTCACCTACTAGCTTATCTTTGCAGGAGTATTTTGATGTGTAAATAGTGCTTGTAGACTAGGAGGGTGCTTTTTGGCTTCTGTCACTTGGCAGGAATGTTTACAGCTGATGGATTTGGCCCATTCCTGAGAGCTGTTTCCACCCCTGCTCCTTCTCTCACCCCAGTGATGGATGGTGTGACCTGGCCTCTGAAGAGACACAGAAAATGTCTCTTCTGTTAGAACTAATATTTTAAAAAATAAGCACATTAGTAGATGTTCTGGCTTTGTTAGCAGACAACTATTATGAGGCCCCAATTCCACATTAATGGATACTGGACTGTACCAGTATATCTCTGCTGAATTAGCTGGAGCATGCAGTCTTTCTGGTTGCAGGGGGACAAACCATAGCTGATCTGGCCTAATGTGGACAGACAGCAGCTAATTTGATCTGAATTTGCTGTTTCAAAGCCAACTGATGACATTCATTCAGGAAACTGAACCAGCAGCGTGAACTTGTGTTGAATCAACACTTTGTCTCGTGTGCCCATTACAGCCTTGCTTTGGTATTGGAAGTTCTAAAATGAGATTTACTGTGTTGAAAAAGTAGTTACTGCATATATAGATCCTTCCTGGCTTTCTTTCAAATAAACTGCTTCAAGTAACTAATTATCCCTTATCTTTTGCATAAAAAAGAGGAAAATGAATAAGAAATAAGTTGCAGTTTAAATGTGAGCAGGAGATGTCTTAGTCCAAATGCACCTCTGAAAGTCTTAAAAATGAGGCAGAAAATACAGGTTTCAAACAGGGTAAGGGCCAGGGCAGCACACTGACCAGTGTGCAGCTGCTGCAGGAAAGATGCACTGTGGCTTCCCAGAGCTTGGGCTCCGGAAGGAAAAAGTTCTCAGTTACACAGAAAGACTACAGGAGATTATTAAAGCTGAAAGGGCTTCCTGGATTGCTGTATAATGGCCAAAATCTGTTTGTTTTATGAAACACATGAAGCTGGCTGGAAAATAAAGCAGTGTGTATTTATTTAGCTATCTATCATGAAGTCTTTCCTGTAGATAATGCTTCTTGTAAATGTCTATTTTGAGTACTTAGCAGAAAATCTGGAGATCAGTGTGCTGTAAAGAAAATTAAAAAAGCTGGTGTAGCCCTGTGTTGAAATACATGATGAGTGCTGGGGAACACCTGGCATTCAACATGCAGTTGGGAAAATCTTCAGAACAAAAGCTTTCTGTGAGAGTGTAAGCAACCACCTTCAAAAATTAGGTTCTTCCTGTCTGAAACCTAGATTTTTCTGTTAGTCACAAATCTTGTTGGTTTTGTCACTGAGTAACTTAGAAAAATATTTGGCAGCTAAAGAAGATGAAGAGTTCTTGTTTATATGGCACTGTTTAAATTTATGTATAATCTTGTTTGTTATTTCTGGTATTTGAATAGATAAACTTACAAAACAATTGGAAACTTTCTTTTAAATTCCAAATTACAAGTCCACGACAAGCTTTGGCAAGACTTCTTTCAGGTGAGTGACTTGTGGACAGGTTTATATTATCTAATGATATGTCCCAAAAAATTGGTGTTGGATTTTTTTGGCCTTTGCTTGACTGTAAGTTTTATCTTGGATTATATAATAAGCTTGTAGAACTGATGGTCTGAATCTGATTTCAATTTTTCTTCTCTTTATATAAATAGTTAAGGAGTTTCTTGCTTCCTGTAGCCAATTTATAGTAGAACAGGTGAGGTGTTATTACCAGAGAACACACTATTGTTAGCTGTTGATATTTCTGACAGATATTTGTTCAGGTAGGGGTGTGCTGGTGAACCAGCAGGTTGCTTGGATTTTAGGGAATAAACAGTGTCATCATGGAAGCATGGAACCAGAAGTCAGGACAGCTGACTTCTCAGAGGTTCATCTTATCTGTAGCCTTTGGCAAACTATATAATTTTTCTGTACTTGGCTGCAGTGATTGTTGAGAGTTCAGGTTGTACAAGTGCTTTGAGATGGTGAAGAGACTGTAATGACACCTCGCTGCTTGAAGTGTTCTCACACTGCTTGAACTTTGTGATGTTTTGTAAGTATATACTATGTATAGTGCAAAAACTACAATTGCTGCTATTTCCAGTGTTTTTCTTGCCTCCCTTCTTCCCAACAAATACTAGATGAATTTAATTGCTCTAAAATTTCAGTGTACTAAATTTTGTGCTGTAGCATAGCAAAGACTGCATATGATCCTTAAAAGAAAAAGGAGCCTTTTATGTTAGAATTGCATATGTGAATCATAATAATGCTGATGTAACTCTTCACATCGTACATGAACACTAAAGGAGGTTGCATTTCCACATTTTCACTTCTAGGCAGCTGTTCATGCCCTTAGCTTAGTGTTATATCTGTGCCTCTGCTCCAACAGCTGCTTGCTCTTAGCTGAACTTGTGCCATTATATATTTACTAATGATTTTGATAACACAATGTTTTTGCATTTAACAGCTGGTGGAAAATGTGTGATTTTAGTGCTGTGAGAAGGTGATAATTTAAGATACTTTCTTCTTCATCCTTCCTTGTGAGTTACCATCAGTAGCTATGAACTGTGAGGAGTATCTGGCTTTAAGGACAAAAGTGCCACTGGTAATTTTGAAACTATTGCTATTCTTCAAAAGAACTGGAAATCTTATATAGGCAAAGAAACAGTTTTTATTTACCACCCTCCTGGAAAGTACAGTGTCTGACCATGTGTTAAGTGATGACTTGCATTCTAGGAGAGATGGATGGTCACATAATGTACCGTTCACTGCTGCTCATACATCTTCCTGATTCCTGTTCTGCTGCTGGCAGTGGGACTGGCCTTTTCTGTGGGAGAGCCCAGCTTGAAATATTTTCATTTTTCTGCTGTTTTGACTTAAAAATAGGCTACTGAAATGAAATGCTTGACAGGGTTGTGGAGACCAGCACATACCCTGTGCACCCTTGCCTGTCCCAAATTTCTCTGTTCCATGGCCAGGTATCTTAAAGGTTCATTATAAACTTCCGTCTGTTTTTGTGTCTGTATCGTGCCCTGATGGCTCTGGGTTGGGGATGGCTTAGGAGGGGTTGTTGACAGCATTTGCAGAATATGGAGATTTTAATTCCGCATTATTTCTTTGTGTTACGTTTCCCCCCTCTGCAACAGAATTGCGTAGCAGTTCGTGTCCCGTGGTCTGAAATAATGAGGGCATCTGGCATAGCATGATCTCCCTTGGGAGCAATGGTACAGCTGGTTTGAGAGGTGTTTTAATAGAAATGTTTTGTATTCTTCCAGGTACCCACATTCTTCGGAGAGGAGTGTCTGTAACACAGGAAGCAATTGTGGCGTGTAGCTGGCATTTTATTAATGCCCATAATATTGGGATGGAGTCATGCTTTTATCTGAACCAGTCATATGTAATTGTACATAAAATAGTAATAGCATGTATGAAATTGCAGGCAGACAAAGGTATTCCTGACTGTTTTTCCCATGTGCACATTGGCATTCCTGGGGAATGCTGTGTGTGAAACCAGAAGGCTGCAGAATAATTTCTTCACAGGGGGTGTGTGTGATTTCTGTTGAAATCAAGCAGTAAAAAAAAATCAAGTTTATTTTAAAGTGTTGAATTTTGAATTGAATTTTGCCACAACTACAGGGGAATGCAAAGGAAACCTGGAGCTGGGCTGAGGATAGTCTTTCATGTGTTAAAAGATTTACCACAGGCCCCACTGTAAATTCTGTACTTGAAACTGCAGTAGCAGGACTTTCTTAGAAACCTTCCACTGTGTGCTGATCTTGCACAAAAGCAGTGAAGGAAGCTGCAATCATTTACCAAAGAGTTGGGGCTTTTATGTGAACTTCACATTTGCATACTTTTAATTTCAGCTTGAGGTTTTGTGTTTGTTTGGTTTGGTGGTTTGTGTGTTGTTGTTTTTTTATCCCTTACTTAAAGAGAGATTTAACTAACTTCAAGATTAGATTTGAAATTAACCAACTTAAAGATAGATTTTAAATTTTCTCTCTTGGTACATTGGGCAAGAGAAGCTTTTCCCCCCATTTTTTATTTCCCTCTGTTTTATTCCCCCTTTTCCTCTTCAGGCTAAAGAAATTACTTCAGATTTTGTTCTGGGGGGGAAATCATTATGACCTAAGATGATAATTCTTTTTTTTTTTTTTCCATTTCCCCTGTGCTCATTCTCTGTGGGGTGTTTGGGCTGAGTAAAGCTCTAAATGGGTGAGAACACTCTTGTGGTGCTGTCAGGTCTGTTGTTGCCATCAGTAGTCTGGCAGGTCCCTGTGAGTTCTAAGCATCTTGTGACCTGAATGTTTGCTCTGAGTAGGTGGTTGCTAAGAGGATGTGCCTGCTTTTATTTTTCTAGAAGAGCAGGTCTGTGCTTTATAGAGAAACCAGTAGTAGGACTGGATTTTAGTCTAACATCGAATTAGAAGCCGGTTATCAATATCTTATACCAATTACTAGGTGTATGTGTACAGCTTTTATTGGGAGTGTGTGATGACTGGTTTTATTGTGCCCAGTCATGTTGTTTGAACACTTAAATGTGACCTCTGTCTTGATTTCGCTTAGACATGTTTTAAGAAGTAACAACTGCAATTACAGCTCTGCTCTTAGGTTGTAAACTGTGGATGAGAGAATGCATACCTGTATTTTAAATTTTCTTTTAGAGATTTCTTTCTTCAAAACAGTTGCCTCCTTGGTCCTTTAAAAATCAGGGATGAGTGTTACAAACTTTTTTTTCCATTTAAAAGGGTGCTCCCTCTCTAGACTAAATTACCTGGAGTTAGTGTAGCTCGCTGAGAGGAGAATGAGCTAAATTGTTCAAAAACAATGGAAAATTGACAGCCACTACCCAGAAAAAAGATGGAGAGTGATGATGTGGTGCAAAAGTGAGCCTGTGGATGGGGATGGCAAATGGCAAACCTGCCAGCTGTGAGCCAGCTAAGAATTGTTCACTTGTGTAGACAGACTTTTTTCCCCCCCTGCGAAATGTTTTGAGGGATACAAAATGAACCTGAATTATTAGGTTCTGGCATTTGATAGACGGAATTGCTATTAAAAAAAGCTTTGAAAAAAGTTGTACTTTTTGTAATGCTAATGAGGTGTGACAGTGTAGTGATGGCAGGTAGGCAGCGTGCTCACATGTTTGCAGATATCGACAGCTGCTTGTAAAGGATATGCTCACATCGAGAAACGCTACAGAAGAGCTTAACCTAGAAAGTGAAAACAGGTTCATGGATATAGAAATTGCTTTTCAAGTAGTTCTGTGAAGCGTCTCTGAATCAGCCAGGACATGTGTGTGAGTCTAGTGGGTCCTGGCATACTTAGTGATTAGAATGGAAATAGGATTCTGAGTTCGTTTTGTAATGTAGCACTTAACTACTGGAACGTATTTTTGTTGAACTTTGGTTCTGAGAAAAGCAAACAAGTAAAATCCTCAGTGCCCCACAAGAAGTAAATGGGTAATGCTGTGGTGATAGCTGCTCACACAGTATCTTTATCAGGAAGTTTTTACCACAGATGTCTCGAGAGAATTATTTCCCAAGCCTTCCTGTCTGTTAAAACCACAAACATGCAGCTTAAAACATGAAGTGATCTGAAACGAGGCAGTTTTTAACGTGCTGGGTTATTCGGAGACTTTGTCCGTTACACTTCAGTGATACATGGCATGACAGACAATTAATATATGTATAGATTTGGAAGAATAAATAACACTTTAAACAAGGCACAAATTCCTTCTTCTTTCCTAGAGCTCCGCTGCATCCCGGGGCAGTTTGCGTGTCGGAGTGGAACCATTCAGTGCATCCCTTCCAGCTGGCAGTGTGATGGATGGCCCACCTGCGAGG
>NW_020938962.1:0-23037 GCF_003984885.1 Neopelma chrysocephalum
GGGCACACAAACCCAGCCTGGGGCACACAAACCCAGCCTGGGGCACAGGAGGGTCCACATAAAGGGCAGGGGTTTCCCCCTTCCCACACGAAAAGCTGGGTGAGACCCAGAACCCACCACAGCCAACAAATGCTGGTTGTGCCACTTCTCTCACACACCAGGCAAGAGCTGCTGGGGCACAATGAGCAGGTTCACTCACAGCCCCCTCTGGTGCAGGGGGTGCAAAAGGGTGATCTTTAGGGTCCCTTCCAAGCCCTTCTGGGATTCCATATCCAGGAAACCCCACTGGTTTTTGTGCTCCACCATCCTCACTTCGAAAAGCCTTGCCCAGAAATTTGCCCTGGGAGGGTGGGGAGGCCCTGGCACAGGTTGCCCAGAGAAGCTGTGGCTGCCCCTGGATCCCTGGGAGTGTCCCAGGCCAGGTTGGACAGGGCTTGGAGCAACCTGGGCTGGTGGGAGGTGTCCCTGCCCATGGCAGGGGGTGGAACGGGATGATCCTTAAGGTCTCTTCCAACCCAACCCAGTGTGTGGCTCCATGAAACAGAGAACAGAATCTGAGGTCCTTCCCCTCTCCTGGAGCACAGCACAAGGAGCACAGCTGCCCAAACCTCTGGCTGGGATCCTGCTGGGAGTGGCACTGGGGATTCCCCTCCTGGCACAGCCTCTCTCCTCTTCCTGCCGGGCTCTCCCAGCCCTGCCCCACCCTGCTCTGCAGCAGGGAAACAACACTCCAGCATTTTTCCAGCTGGTGCCTCAGGACAGAGGGGGGATCCACTGCCCTCCAGCCAAGAGCCAGGCAGCTTTGGAAATCAGGGGTGCTGCTGATAACAACCAAATGAACCCCACCCCAGCCCAGCACTGACACCAGCTCCACAAACACCCCTCACCCAGCTCCACACAGAGCAAACACACCTTCACTCCCACAGCTGCAACCTGGGGAATTCTGGTGCCTTTAACAGGTTAAAATTCCCAGCGGGAACCCTTGGAAACCAGCGTTCGAAACGGCAGGGCAATAATTGGATTATTGTGACTGGAAGTAGGATTTTGTAGTCTGCTGGTTTGCCCCAGCCATTAAAGGGGATTATTACACTTCCAACCCCATGCATTCCAAATTCTGCTTCCACATTTTGAGCCTCCATGTGTCTGTCACAGACGTCCAAGGTGAGCTTAAAGCAACTTTGAGCCCACTAGAAGTCTCAGGACCTAGAAGTGCCAGCACAGGAATCCCAAAGAAACAACTCAAAAAAAAATGCAGGAAAAACAGATCCAAGGGCTGTGGCTGCTCCGAGATGTGCAGGAGTGAGGAGTGAAGGAACTGCAGCTCTCTGTTAGCACGTGATGGGGTTCCTGCCAGCTTGGGCTCAGTCCTGTGCAGCCACGAGTCCCTTTCCCTGGAATTGCTGCCAAGGTGTCTCCCTGGCCAGCAGACACGTCGCTGGGCCACGTGGTTTGGTCCCCGGGGCAGTGGCCACCAACTGCCCTTCCCTGTCCTGCAGAAACCTCTGCAAAAGCACTTAACAGACAGCACAGACAGACCCACATCCCCCCTGCACACAGGTCCTGTGCCTGGACACAGACCCAGGACAGGGAAGGAGCTGTGATAACACTCAGGGGGTTAAAACAACAACAAAAAAAAGCACCATCAAAAAATCCAACATGGCAACAAACAATCCCTTCCAGAATAAAAAAAACCAGGAAGCCTCTACCAGGCTTCAGCCACCAGCTCATGCCACGGGCTGGGATTAATCATTTAATCTTCTGCAGCACCACCTCGTCCAACACCTCGCTGAGGAGTGACAGGCCCATCCCCAGGTTCTCCAGGAAGAACCTGCTGTGCTCCACCTCAGCCTCCAGACTGTTCCCATGGAGCAATCAGGAAGGACATTGACCCTGAGGAGGCCCCGGAGGTGCTGCCAGGGCTGGAGCCCCTCTGCTCTGGAGCCAGGCTGGGAGAGCTGGGGGTGCTCAGCTGGGGAAGGGAAGGATCCAGGGAGACCTTGGAGCCCCTTCCAGAGCCTAAAGGGGCTCCAGGAGAGCTGGAGAGGGACTGGGGACAAGGCATGGAGGGACAGGACACAGGGAATGGATCCCACTGCCTCCCAGGGCAGGGAGAGATGGGAAATTGGGAAGGGATTCCTGGCTGGGAGGGTGGGGAGGCCCTGGCACAGGTTGCCCAGAGAAGCTGTGGCTGCCCCTGGATCCCTGGAAGTGTCCAAGGCCAGGTTGGACAGGGCTTGGAGCAACCTGGGATAGTGGAAGGTGTCCCTGCCCATGGCAGGGGGTGGGACTGGATGAGCTTTAAGGTCCCTTCCCACCCAATCCATTCTGGGATCCTAAAGCCCAGGGCTGCAGCAGCTCCCCCTCACATCAAACATTCCATGTGCTGTTCCTGGCTGACCCTGCCCAGGAGCATTCCCAGAGCCCATCCCCTGCCTGCACTCCCAGCCCTGGCTCTGGCACTGGCAGCCCTGCAGCAGGAAACCCTTTTGTCGGGTCACACACGGGGACTTCCCGTGCAAAACAAACAACAAACGTCTTCCGTGTTGGGCCCCGGCAGCGCCCACTTCCCTCCCTGCACGGCACAGCAGGGACAGGGAATACAGCAACGGTTTGGGCGGGAAGGGACTTAAAGCTCCTCCTGCTCCACCCCCTGCCACGGGCAGGGACACCTTCCACCAGCCCAGGGTGCTCCAAGCCCTGTCCAACCTGGCCTGGGACACTCCCAGGGATCCAGGGGCAGCCACAGCTTCTCTGGGAATTCAATCCCAGCCCCTCCCCACCCTCCCAGCCAACAATTCCTTCCCAATATCCCATCTCTCCCTGCCCTCTGGCAGTGGGAAGCCATTCCCTGTGTCCTGTCCCTCCATCCCTTGTCCCCAGTCCCTCTCCAGCTCTCCTGGAGCCCCTTTAGGCTCTGGAAGGGGCTCCAGGGTCTCCCTGGATCCTTCTCTTCCCCAGCTGAGCACCCCCAGCTCTCCCAGCCTGGCTCCAGAGCAGAGGGGCTCCAGCCCTGGCAGCATCTGCGGGGCCTCCTCTGGACTCTCTCCAGCAGCTCCACGTCCTTGTGCTGCTGTTGCCCAGGGCTGGAGGCAGCTCTGCAGGGGGGTCTCAGCTGAGGGGGCAGAGGGGCAGATCCCCCCCAGCCCTGCTGCCCATGCTGTGGGAATGCAGCAGGATAACACATCCCAAACCAGACTCAATCCAGTCCTAAGGAATCCTGGCTCTCCCTGGGTGAACAGGCTGCCCTCACAGAGCTCTGCTGAACTCTGGGCTGCCACAGCCACTGCCTGAGCTCAGCCCCAGCTGGGCACAGCACAGGCATCCCCCTGGCACAGGTCTGGCTGCAGGAACACCAGCTGAGCCTGGACACCAGTGTCAGGTCCAGCTCAAGAGCTGGCACAGGCTGGGCTGCCAGGGGCACCTGAAACCTGTGCCCTGCTCACCTCAGCTCCTGTGCTCTGTGCACCACCAGCTCCTCACCTCGTTCAAGGTGGGCTTTTGGAGCTGCAGGGACACCCAGCCCCTGTCCCAGCAGAGCCAGCAGTCCCCAGCCATCTGCAGCTGCACTTTGAGCCAGCCAGGAAATGAGAAAAGCCTTGTTTATCAACAGTGACTTCCTGCCCACACGGGGACCCTTCCCTGCCCTCAGCCCGCTCTGCTGCCCCACAGAACAGCCCCACACACCCCAGAACGAGATCCCACTGAACCCCCTCACCCACACCCCTCCCCAGGCCTTCCCAGAAGGCAGCAAGGCCACACTTCTGTGCTTTGCCTTGTTTCCAGCTGATACTGAGCTGCTCCAAGGGACCAAGCAAATTGAGGAAGAGATTACCTTGGGGTTCTCCCCTCCTCACATTCCCACCATCTCCCCAGCACTGCAGGACACTCACCCCGAGCTCCTGGCTGGGAAGACTGAACTGGCACGAGAACAGACCAGCACCAACAGTTAATTACAAAAAATAATGTTTTTTTACTGGTTTAGCTGCATTAACCACCTGCAAGCACCAGTGGGGAGGTGACAGCACAGGAGGAGGTGGAGGGGGGGACAGAACTGCACCAGAACATCCAGCTGGGATGGCCTGAGGCTTTTCCAACCTGGAGGATCCTGTGACAAGCAGGGCTCCAGGAAAACACAGAGCCCCAGGAAAATACAGAGCCCCAGGCCCTTCCCCTGCAGCCCTGGGACTTTTGGGGTCACCCCACCCCAAAAGAGCTCAGCCCCCACACAGGGGGGACACCTGGGCACAAACTGGGAGGTTTCCCAGGCCTGAAGACAGTTCCATGTCACCTTTCCAAAGCAGGAGCACGGGATACCTGGAAGCTGCCACATTTCTCAGCGTGGTTTTATAATTTTCCCTCTATTTTATAAATTCCCCAGGCAGCAGCAGAGAGCCCAGCCCAGGCAAGAACCAAAAGCCACGATTCCAACCCCAAAAAAACGCAGGGGAACTCATGGAATATTGGAGCTGGAGCTTGACCAGAGCAGTTTAACATTCCTGCTGAGCACACCAACAGGAACATCTGCCAGGGCTGAGGGTTTGGCAGGGATTTACTCATCTTTTTCCTGCTTTTGTCTGCCCCTGCCCTGACTGGAACCTGCAGGTCTGAGGCCTCAGTGCAGCCTAAAGACCTGTTTGAGCCCTTAAGTGGATTCTGGGAGAGATCAGAGGATGGACAGCAGAGCACAGGGGCTGGGAAAAGATCTGGTCCCACCTACACCCTCCGCTGGACATTCTTCCACTGCTCTTCCAAAACAAACAGGTACAAATTATACCCAAAAGCACACAGAGAGAAACACCAATGTGTTTGCCTGTGGGACAGCATCTTATTTCTCAAAATCTCCAACTGCATCCCACCTCCTGAAAGCAAGAGCAGCTATTCTGACGCCTCCCGAGCTGCAAACACAAGGTCCAAACGCGTTTATTTATTAAAATATCCCTTGCGAGTCTCAGCCGCAGGTTTCTATTTACATTTGCTTCCCAGCCAGACTTTTCAAGTCCTGTTCGAACAGATCCCTCTTCCAGGGAGGTTCGCAGAGCTCCGGCTCCTCCCCCTCTCCAGGAGGGGGCTTTACCCCCGCGGGGATCTCGGGGTGCGAGCGGGGCTCTCGCAGCTCAGCGTTTCAGCCCAGCTCCCGCAGTGGTTCCCTCTCTCATCCCTGTCCCGCTCCTCAACTTCCCTTTTCTCTTCTCCGCCCCGTAACGCGCCTGTCCCACACAGGGACTACCCCGAGTCCAGCCCGGAGACAGGACGGCAAAAAAAAAACACCGTCAGGCCGGGAAACTGGGCGATAAAAACTCTCCTTTCAGGGTCTGCGACTCCGCCTGACCTGGGGCGACTCCGCAGCTCCTGCAGCACGAGAGCCACCGACACGCTGCAAACATTGAAAAAAAACCACCCCTGTGCGTGTCACTTGTTCGCGGACGCGACTTAAACCCTCGCTCGCCACCGCAAATCCAGGCGGCAGTCCCTCCCCCACGGCGCTTCCCAGGGAAATTCCTGCCGGGAAGCATTAAGCAACTGGAGAACAGGTCAAAATAAAAAAAAAAAAACCTGCCTATGCAAGAGCGGGCAGCCGCGGCAGGGCCAGCCCGGCCCCAGGGGCAGGCCCCCGTCGCCCCGGAGGCCGCAGGCCGCGCCGCCACCCGCCCCTTCCCCCCCGAGCACCCGCCGGGAGCGCCCCGACCCGCCCCGCGGCCTCCGACCCGCCCCGCGGCCCCCCCCCCGCCCCGCGCACCGTCCGGGCGGCCTCTGCCCAGGTCCTGCCCTTCTTCCTGCGGCCCTTCTCCCTCATGTCGGACGCGGCGGGGCTCGGGGCGCTGCGGGGGTGTCGTTGCCGCCGGCGGGAGCGCGGCGGGGGCCGGGGCGGCCCCTTAAACGCGGGGAGCGCCGAGCGCGGCCCCTGCGCCCGCCAGCGCCGCCATGTTGGCTCGGGCTGCGCACGGGCCGCGGTCATGTGACCCCGCCCGCCGGCCCCGCCCACAGAGCGCGGGGGGCGGGGCCTCGGGGGAAGCCACGCCCACTCTCGTCACGCGGGTACCTCCCCCCCTCCCCCGCCACTTTGGCGCCTCGCCGAGGGGGGAACAAAGATGGCGGCGGCGCCTGAGGGGGAGCAAAGATGGCGGAGGGGGCTCCCCCCAGGGCGGCTCGCTCTCCGCGCCGTGGCGGCTCTGCGTCCTGCCCGACCGCGGCGGTCCGGGTGTCGCCGCCGCCACCGCCACCGCCTGCCCTCGCCCGCTGCCGCCAAGTGCCGCCAGCAGCCTCCGCTCCCTCCCTCCTCCGCGGCCGCCGCCGGTCCCCTCAGCCCCCGCCGCGCGCGCGCGCGGCGCCTGAGGGGCAAAGATGGCGCCGGCTCCCTCAGAGCTGCCGGCGCCCGCTCACAGCCACAGCCATAACTGCCCCCTCAGAGCCACAACTACCCCCTCAGAGCCATAATTGCCCCTCAGAGCCACAACTACCCCCTCAGAGCCGTAACTGCCCCCTCAGAGCCGTAACTGCCCCCTCACAGCCACAGCCGCCCCTCGCCGCCCGGTGCCCTCCACCTCCCCGGTGACACCAATGCCATCATCTCAAGGCTCAGAAATTGTAAATGATTCGCCCAGAGAGTCACGGGGAATGAGGGGGGTGAGTTGTGAAACAGCGTCTTGCCCTGTCAGTGAAAGAGGTGCCGTGGCCTCAAAGGAGGGACCTTGCACACAAAGGGCCACCTGGGCTGTTATTGCACAGTTCGGATCTTCCCTCACGCGTTGGCTCCTGCTGTGTCACCGGCTGTGTCTCTTGTCACAGGATGTAAATGTGGGTTTAAGTGTTGTTCAGAAGCTGGGGCCCGGGGCAGCAGGTCACATCTTGCTTGCCAAGGAATCCCGTGATGGACTTTGCCTAAAATTGAACAGGGGGCACAAACCCAAACGACCCCCAGAGCCCCCCGAGTGAATCCGTGCCGGCACAGAAACAAGTATTGCATAAGATTGCACCGGCTAAATAAATATGCATCAGGTAGGCGGCAGCTATATATTGCATAGGTGGGCTGATGAAAATACTACTGTATAAATGTGATTTTTTTTTTACTCCTTGGGGCGCTTCATTTGTGGAAACCTCCACCTTACGCCCTGTATGGAACAAGCAATGCCTCCTTTCCAAACCAGGCTCTGTGTCTGGTTTAGAGAGCTCCTAAAATCCTAAAACCTCCACTGTCCCCCCGTGCCCTGTGCCGGCTGATTCCCCCCCTTACATCAATCAACCCCTGCACAGCCCCTGCCTCAGTTTCCCCCAGGTCACCAAGCCCCTGCCAGAGGGCAGGTTTAGGTGGGATACTGGGAAGGAATTCTTGGCTGTGGCTGCCCCTGGATCCCTGGAAGTGTCCAAGGCCAGGTTGGACGGGGCTTGGAGCAACCTGGGCTGGTGCAAGGTGTCCCTGCCCATGGCAGGGGGTGGGACAGGATGAGCTTTAAGGTCCCTTCCCACCCAAAATAATCTGTCATTCTCACTCTGTGATTACCCATCCTGCTTTAGCATTAACTCCTCTTTAACAAATATGAATTATTTAAGCTTAAAGCAAACTGTAGCAACCTTGCTCCTGGTTTTTGCATACTGGGACAGTACTGGTGCAGCTCTAATAAGGTCAGCCCTTCCCTCCACCATCAGGGATGAACTGATCCCCTCACAACGAGCTGTGCTTCACTTCCTCCCATAGAGCTCCGAGAGATAAAATTAGATCAGAGAGCACGACCCGGAGAGCAGCTGGTGCCTGAGCCACTCACTCCAAAATATCCCTAATGAGCTGCAATTTCTGCTGCAGCCATTACACTGAGAGCTACAAAAATGATGAGTTTAGAGAGGATTGAGGGAATGTTGTGAAAATCATAGAATGACAGACTGGTTTGGGTGGGAAGGGACCTGAAAGCTCATCCAGTGCCACCCCCTGCCATGGGCAGGGACACCTTCCACCAGCCCAGGTTGCTCCAAGCCCCGTCCAACCTGGCCTTGGACACTTCCAGGGATCCAGGGGCAGCCACAGCTTCTCTGGGCAACCCGTGCCAGGGCCTCTCCACCCTCCCAGGGAAGGATTCCTTCTTAAAGAATTTCTTCCTGAGAAGGAAGTCCCTCGTGGGAGATTTTACCCGATCTCCACAACTTCAGCATCATCGTCTCACTGTCATTTATTACCCACATGTTCCTCCAGACCATCACAACCCTCTGCTGAGGGCACGTCCAGAGCCAGGTGTGGAGCAGAATGACTTCAGAGACTGCCAGGATCCGAGGTGACAGCGGGATGCTGCTCCAACACTCAGGGGTGAGTCATTCCCAGGAGCCCCGGGCTGGTGATCTCACCTGTCACACCAGGTGAATCACTCTGGGACAGGGTCTGGCCTTTCTCTCCTGCCCAGGAGATCTCAGACATGATAACACTGAGATCACTCTGCTCTGTTCCCAAAAAAGGATGCAGCCTCCGTTTCCCTTTCCCTGGGGAGTGATGCCCTGAGCCCCGGGTGGGACATTCCAGCAGAGGGGTCATTCCCTACAGCTGGATTCTGGGACCTGTCTGCAGGAGCTGCAGTTTTCCTGCCCACCCTCGGGGAGGAAGGGCAGCCTCCAGTGCTGGATTCCACGGGGGAGGGGGAAATCAATGGGCTGCTCTTCCCAGGAACAGTGTGACCAATCCCTCGGGTCTGGGATGGGCTGGAATCGTCTGGGATGGGCTGGAATCGCCGCTGCAGCGGGAACTTGGGGGCTGCCCAGCTCTGCTCATCACTCCTGGCTGAGCTCCATCTCCTGACAGCTCCCAGCAGGGTGCCACAGGCTCTTCCAAGCAGAAATCATTCCAGTGGACACCTAACATGTTAATCAGATAATAAACAATTTAGATATCAGGAGGGAATTCTTCCCTGGGAGGGTGGGGAGGTTGAATTCCCAGAGAAGCTGTGGCTGCCCCTGGATCCCTGGAAGTGTCCCAGGCCAGGTTGGACGGGGCTTGGAGCAACCTGGGCTGGGGGAAGGTGTCCCTGCCCATGGCAGGGGGTGGAATGGGATGGATTTTAAGGTCCCTGCCACCCAAACCATTCCATGGTTCTGTGAGTCTGTGATTTCCTGAGAAACATCCATCCTGGAGGCCTCCATTCAGTTTATTCCACCCAACATTTTAAAGCATTGCTGAGCCTGGAGTACTCCAAGATCTTCCCATCTGGGAGCTGTACCTGGGAGGAACAGTCCCCTCTTTTTCCCACACTCCCAAGGCTGATATTCCTGCAGGGGTGACTGACTCTCCACTGCCTCATCCTCCCCAAACCAGACTGTCTGGTCTGGCACCGCTGACAGGCTGGAGGGTGATCAGATCTCTGGGATGACTCCTCTGCTGCTGCTGCCACTTGGGAAAATATCACTGATAAAACTCATCCCGAGTTTTCATCGTGTTCATCCGAGGCTTAGTCTGAATCTCACCTTGGCAGAGCATTGACTGTCCTTTGCATGGAATCGTCAAATCATGGAATGGTTTGGGTGGGAAGGGACCTCAAAGCCCATCCAGTGCCACCCCCTGCCGTGGGCAGGGACACCTTCCACCAGCCCAGGTTGCTCCAAGCCCCATCCAACCTGGCCTTGGACACTTCCAGGGATCCAGGGGCAGCCACATCAGTGACGTGACTCCTCCTCATTAAAGACTGAAGTACAGCCTGAAGGAAAAATCAGCAGAGAAAAATGTGGGGAAAGGAGTAGAAGAAGCACCGGGGAGGAAAAGCTACAGCAGTAGAGGGGGAAGCCCACAGGGTGTCATCAGAGTGTCAGGGAACAGCAAAAAAAAACCCAAAATAAGCCCCCAAACCCTCTGTGCACCAAAGGCTTCCCACAGAGCTGCTGCCTCAGGAGCTGCACAGAGAATTCCCGGTGGCTGTGCTTCCCTTGGTGCTGAAATACTGAAACTCTACCCAGGAGTAAAAATGTTGGGCTCTTCTATAGCTTTTTATAACAAATAAATCCCCAAACACTTCACAAAGATGATAATAAGCTTTACTGCTGCTCTAGCAATGGAACCAATAGAGTCAGGGAATATCCTGAGCTGGAAGGGACCCCCAGGGATCATCCATCCAACCCCTGGCCCTGCACAGACACCCCAACAATCCCCCCTGTCCCTCAGCATTGTCCAAACCCTCCCTGAGCTCTGGCAGCTTTGGGGCCGTGCCCATTCCCTGGGGAGCCTGGGCAGTGCCCAACCACCCTTTGGGGGAGGAACCTTGTCCTGAGATCCCACCCAAACCAAGCCTCATCCCTCCTGGCCTTGAACACTTCCAGGGATCCAGGGGCAGCCGCAGCTTCTCTGGGCAACCTGGGCCAGTGCCTCAAGCATAAATTTTAGGTTTATGACAGAAAAAAATCCTATGAATTGTAGTAAGAAAGAAACCAAAGTTATTACAGTGAATTTACCCTAAATTTTCTAGGTTTCGATAGAACTGTCAGTAGATGAGACATAACCCTTCAAACCATATTTCTGTAACCTCAATATTCTCATAGAAATGGGGTTCAGTGCAATCCCACGGGCCTGCAGGGAAACAGAGCCCTTGGATCTGGGATGAGCCCCCCCCCTGGCTGCTGCATCCAGGGAATGTCCCCATCAGCAGAACCACAGCAGTGGTGACACGTGTGAGAAGCCCAAGGAGGAGCAAACACATCCACAGGCCCAGACCCCCCCGGGGATTCGCTGCCTTGCAAATTTTATGAACCTGGGCCATCAATATTCATGGCTGGAGGAGCAGAGGCCATCCAGGCACTCCTGCCCTGGGCCCTGAGGGATGGGGGGACACAAAGGCAGAGGATCCCCTGGGCCACCAACCCAGTGGGCAGCTGAGCTCTGCTCTGTCACTGTCCCCCTGAGTCCCCCTTTCCCCATTTTAAGGATATTCCTTATGTTTGTCCTGTTCCTCCTGTTCAGACACTCGGCCTCTTCTCTACAAGATCCCCAAACACCTCATGGCAGCTCCGGGGTTGCTTCACCAAACTCCCTTCGTGTGAGTTAAATCCGACCTGGCTGATTTGGGAACATCCAGCGTCCGTGAGAGACCTTTAATATTCCATTTTCTTGTTTCAGCCTCAGCCCCCTGTCACTGGCGTTTGTTGTTACTCACCTGATCACAAGTGACCTTTCCGAGGAGGACTGAGGCAAAACAAACCTCTGCGTGCTCGGAATCACGGAGACACGGAGTCGGTTGGGCTGGAAAACCCTCGGAGAGCACCGAGTCCAACTGTTCCCCAGCACTGCCAAGGCCACCACTCACCCCTGTCCCCAAGGGCCACCTCCACACGGCTTTGAAATCCCTCTGCCATGGACAACAGAGGAGCTGGGAGGGAGTTCAGCTGCCAGAGGGCAGGGATAGATGGGATATTGGGAAGGAATCCTTCCCTGGGAGGGTGGGGAGGCCCTGGCACAGGTTGCCCAGAGAAGCTGTGGCTGCCCCTGGATCCCTGGGAATGTCCAAGGTGGGTTGGACGGGGCTTGGAGCAACCTGGGCTGGTGGGAGGTGTCCCTGCCCATGGCAGGGGTGGGACTGGATGGGCTTTAAGGTCCCTCCCTCCCCAACCAATTCCGTGCCTTTGCAGTGGTTTTTTTGTTAGAGCTGCTTTAATCCCCGAGCCGTGGGAATTTCCCCATTTCCAATGGCACGGGAAAAACGCAGCAGCCCTTGGGATATGACCAGGCTCTTCCCCACTCCTGAGACAGCGAGGCTGCCCAAACTCCCGCTCCATCAGCAGCCTGGATTCACTGCGGTGTCCACGGCTCCTTCCTTCCTCTCTTCGTGGGCTGTCACTGCCCCGGTTCAATCTCAATTTTTACCCCCAGGCTCTTCCCTCCTTCCTCACACTGTGATCTGGGCAGGGCTCCTGGCGAGCCCCCCTGTGCCAACACCCCCTGTGCCAACACCCCCCTGTGCCACCCCCAGGCTGTGTCCCTGTGACAAACCAGGCTGTGCCGGGGCCGTTCCCGGCGCCCTCATCACCGAGCTGGAATTAGTTTGGTTTAGGACAAACCCTCCATCTCACGGGACAGCAGCGGGTGGAGGGATCCCGGCAGACAGGTGTCCGTGCCCTCATCCCAACTCCTCACCCCGAGGATGATCCCAAACCCACCCCGAGCAGGGCAGAGGGTGCGGGGCTGTGCCGAGGCGGTGCCGGCGCTGGGAGGAAGGAGGCGGCGCACGCCCTGGCCATGATGCTCATTCCTTTATTGTGTCGGTGCCGTTTTTGGGAGGGCGCGGGGCGCTCCCGGGGCGCTCCCAGCGCGGGGTCGAAGCTACGTTACAGCACAGGGAGGAGGGTCCGTCCCGGCCGGAGCGGGGGCACGGACACCTCTCTCCATACAGTATGTATAATATATATATATTTATAATATGTCCTGTATATTCCTATGTATAGTGACAAGGATGGGCCACCAGACAGTGAACTTTTGATTTCTAAATAAATCACCAGAGCAACAGGCACGAAAATTTGGTCCTAATCGAGGCCCTCACCTTGTCCATGAACCCGGAACGGACCCGCACCCACCCCCGCGCGGAAAAACCTCCAAACCTGGAACCCAAAGGAACAGTTCAACAACAACAGAAGGAAGCCCCAGCCCAGCCCCGTCCCCCCGGGGGTTTCGCCCCGTGCAGCCCCTCACACTGACGGTCCCAGACCCCGGGAACACCCCACACACACCCGGCACACACTCGGCGGGACACACACGGACACCGACGGACGCCACGAACACACCCCGGGGCGCGGGGAACCCGCTCAGCCCCAGGACTGCTCCCAGCCCGGCCCTTCGCGGGCTCTGCTGGCCGGGGGGGGCTCGGCGGGGCCGGAGCGAGGGCTCGGGAGGCTCCCGGACCCCGCGGGACGAGCGGCACTGGGATGCTGGAAGTGGCTCATCCCGTCCCCTGCTCTGGGAGCTCCCGCACCCGTCCCGTGCTCTGCTGGAGGGGCTTCCACGTGGATCCCACCGTGACCACCCACAGCCCCCACCCTGGCCCGGGGGCGAGGGCACCGTCAGCGCTGTGTCCCACACCTGAGCCACAGAGAACGGAGGCAAGAGACGGTCACTGGCTCAACCCCTCGGGGCTCCACGAGCTGCTGATCCGCCCAAGGTGAACTGGGACCAGTGGAAAACAAGGAAGGGAGGAAAAATCCATTCCCACAGGCCCCCCCAGCTTCTCCCCGTTCTGAGGTTGTGCTTCCCGACCCCGAATCCCAGACGCTTTCCTGGAAACTAAACAAAGAGCTCCATCTCTCCCATCCACCGTGTTCTACAGGATCATGGAATCCCAGACTGGTTTGGGTGGGAAGGGACCTTAAAGCTCCCCCAGTGCCACCCCCTGCCATGGACAGGGACACCTTCCACTAGCCCAGGTTGCTCCCAGCCCCCTCCAACCTGGCCTTGGACACTTCCAGGGCTGGGGATGGTTTCACGGGGCCAGCTTGCTGCAGGGGATGCCCACGGACACCCCTGGCTGCTGGGGGTCCCTGTGCACACAGACCCACCCCACGCCGTGGTGGGGACCCTCTCTCACTCCTCAAACACCTTCCCCTGCACCCTCCTCCCCAGGCTGAGCTCAGGAGGGAGGGAGCTCAGTCCCGGGAGCACCTGCAGCTCCCAGCTGGATTCCCAGCCAGGTGCTGGGAGGGCGGAGAAGGGGACGAAGGTTTTGGAGGGGCAGAAGGTGTTATGGGGGACAGGTGGAGAGGGGAAGGTGGAGCCAGAGGGCAACGATCGGGAGCTTGAGGCAGGACAACGTTAGAAGGGGCGGGGAGAAGACACCCCGTGGCAGAGCAGGGATGAGTGCAGGAGGATTCCCCCGGCCCGGCTGCACCCACGGGACACGGCTGGGGGGACCTGCCCAGCTCTGAGCTCAGCACAGCTGCTGCTCCTGCCCCTGCTGTTCCTGCTCCTGCTGTTCCTGCCCCTGCTGCTCCTGCTCCATGCCTGTGCCTCTCTCCCTCACCCCATCCTGTGTGCAGGACCATCGGGGCGAGCAGTGACCAGTCCAACAGCGGGAGAGCAGAACAGGCTGCCCAGGGAGCTTCTGGAGTCTCCTTCCCTGGGGACACTCCAAAGCTGGACACAGTCCTGGGTAATGTGCTCCAGGGGACTGGATGAGCTCCAGGGGTCCCTTCCAATCTCAACCATCCTGTGAGGGAATTCTCTTTGTTTCCAGGAGACATTCCCTCCCTGCGATCTTCTCCAACCTGCCCTCCTGGGGACTCCCTGTGCCCGGGGACTCCCTTTGCCAATCCACACCCTCCCAGGTGAGCCAGGGTCACTCCCTTATCCATGAGAATCCATGTCACACAAACAGATCTCCTCACCTCCCCCATGCCAGGGAAAGCACAGCTGCTGGCCTGGCACTGCCAGGAAGGGTCTTCACCAAGGTCCCGCCTTCCCTCCCTCCAGAAGCCACGTCCCGCAGGAACACCGAGGGGATGGGATTCACATCCCCAGCAGACCCCCCTTCCCCATCACCCCTTTCACACCCATCCCTCCCACACCTGCTTGGAAATCTCCCCCAGCTCAGGAGTGACCTCCCTGTGGCATTTCCCAGCCCGGAGGGGAGCAATGACCTCCCTCCTCTGGGCGTCACCGCCTTGGCCCACGTTCCTCTGCTGCCTTCAGCTGCAGGATGGAGCCACTCTCATCCCACACCTCTGTTTCCCACAGGCAGCGCCGCTCCCCACGCTGCCCGGCTTTGGGATGGGCGGATGGAAGGGGCTGGAATGTTCCACCTCTTGTTGTTGCTGTCAGGAGTCCCAGCCCGGGGATGGGAGATGGTGTCAGGCACCTCGACGGGCCGGGGCTGTCTCCAGAGTGTCTCCAGAGCGTCTCCAGAGCGTGGCACAGGTGGACAAAGCCCTTGGCTTCGGTTGACTTTGGTGACTCCGTGATCCCTGTGGATGGAGCTGGTGCTCCTGGAGTGACAGCCGTGCCCGTGTCCGTGAGATGTCCCTGCTGCCACCAGCATCAGGCTGGGGAGTCCCACGGGGGGACTCTGACAAGGTGCTGCCGCCACCGAGTCTCCAAACCCGCGCAGGAATCTGCAAATTCCCCGGGATCCAGCACAGCAAAGGCAGCACCAGAGTCCAGGGTGGCCAAAGCCCCCGCAGAGGGTCCCGTGCCCCTCCTGGCTGGTGAGCGTGTCCTGGCCGTGCCCAGCCCTGTGCCAGGGCGGCGTGGGCAGGGCTGGGAGCCGGGCAAACCTGGGGGGCTCAGCACAGTGCCCAGGGCCAGCCCCGCACGTCCAACAGTCCGAGCGCGTCTCCTGCCTCCGCCATCAACCACTCCATAAATAAATAGGTTAAATAAATAAAGTGACAGATCCGGGCCGGGGAGGGGCACGGGGAGGGAGGGGGGGAGGGAGGGAGGGAGGGAGGGAAGGAAGGAGGGGCGGGTCCCCCGCCGGGCCGTTCGTGTCTCACAAACACACGCACACAAAGCAGCTGCAGACAAGGACGAGCGGGGCCCTCCCTCGGCCCCCCTGGGGCTCAGTCCGGACCGGGGGCTCTGGGGACGTCACTCCTGAGCTGGCATCTGAGCTGGCATCTGAGCTGGCATCGCGGCGGCACAGGCGGCGCCCGAGGTGAGGGACACGTGGGTGGTGGAGGAGGGCAGCGACCGCGGCGTCTGGCACCTGGGGGACAGAGAGGAGCCCTGCTTGGCTCTGCTGGCCCTGCCCTGCCTCCCGCTGGGACACACATGGACACACTGCCCTTCTCTGCTGGCCCTGCCCCTGCCTCCCACTGGCCCCAAAATCCCTCAAATCCGGCTGTTTTCTCCGTCGTTTGCAGGCAGCACCCTGTGCTGGGCAGGGCAGGACCTTGTGAGGGGGATATATGAGTATCATGGAATCATGGAATGGTTTGGGTGGGAAGGGACCTCAGAGCTCATCTCACCCCCTGCCATGGGCAGGGACACCTTCCACTAGCCCAGGTTGCTCCAAGCCCTGTCCAGCCTGGCCTGGGACACTTCCAGGGATCCAGGGGCAGCCACAGCTTCTCTGGGCAACCTGTGCCAGGGCCTCCCCACGGTCACAGCCAACAATCCCCTCCCAATCTCCCATCTCTCCCTGCCCTCTGGCAGTGGGAAGCCATTCCCTGTGTCCTGTCCCTCCATCCCTTGTCCCCAGTCCCTCTCCAGCTCTCCTGGAGCCCCTTTAGGCTCTGGAAGGGGCTCCAAGGTCTCCCTGGATCCTTCCCTTCCCCAGCTGAGCACCCCCAGCTCTCCCAGCCTGGCTCCAGAGCAGAGGGGCTCCAGCCCTGGCAGCATCTGCGGGGCCTCCTCTGGACTCTCTCCAGCAGCTCCACGTCCCTCCTGCACTGAGCTGTGCACGATGACAACTCGATGTGATCCACACTTTAAACTCCGATCCCACCCAGCGACTCGGGGCCGGTTTCAGCCCCCAAAGGAACAGAGGATTTGCAGCCCTGCCACGACTCCTCCGCCTGCCCCAAGGCCCCCCCTTTGTCCCCGGGGAGCCTCCTGGCCGTGCCCTGCAGCCCCCCGTGCCCCGCAGCCCCTCACCAGGAGCGAGACTTGCGCAGGCGGGAGGCCGCCGGCCGCTCCAGGAGGCTGTCCAGGCGCATCAGCCGCTCCAGGTGCAGCGCCCGCGGGTCCTGCTCCGCCGTGTCCCCGCTCCGCTCGAACTCGAAGATGGCCGGGGGGGACAGGTCCAGCTCCAGGAACATGATGTTCTCAGCCTGCAGGGGACAGGGGAACCGGCACAGGAGTCACCGCGTGGCAGAACCGGCCCCGGCTCCGGCGAGCCCCGCTCTGGCTGCTGCGGCACAGGAGAGCGCCACACCAGCCTATGGCTCTGCTGGGG
Source organism: Neopelma chrysocephalum (assembly GCF_003984885.1). NCBI lineage: Eukaryota > Metazoa > Chordata > Aves > Passeriformes > Pipridae > Neopelma > Neopelma chrysocephalum. The sequence goes on from NW_020938962.1 coordinate 16,836, forward strand.
CTCTCCTGGCCTATCCCAGGGCTCTCCTGGCCTATCCCGGGGCTCTCCTGGCCCAGCTCCCAGCAGGTCCTTCCCAACGGCAGGAGCTGCCGGAGCCAGGGCCAGCAGCTCCGGGAGCGGCTGAGAGCAGGGATATGCCAGGGATAAAGCTGGGAGCTTGAGTTGACGTATCCCAGGTCATTGCGAGCTTGTTTACTCCATCTTCTGTCACAGTGTTTGTCTGTCCATCCATCCATCCGTCCATCCATCCATCCAAGCATCCATCCACCCACCCATCCACCTCTACTTATCCTTCCATCCAACCACCCATCCATCCATCCACCCATCTATCCAGCCACCCATCCATCAGCCCACCTCAACCCACCCACCCACCTCCATATCCATCCATCCACTCATCCACCCACCCACCCATCCCATCTATCCGTGGACCCCGTGCCCCCTGGCCCACCCCAGTGCCCCGTCACACACCCGGAAGCGGGGGTGGGATCTCATGGCCATGGCCACCCGGGCGTACTGGCTGATGGGTCTCTTGTAGCCCACGGCGGAGGTCGGGCGCCTCTTCATCTGGGAGCTGTTCCTGGAGCAGGGACAGAGGGAGAACCCGCGTCAGGGAACACGAACCGACCGCAGCCCTGTCCCGGCGGGGACCGAGGGGGCTCGTGGCCCTTCCCGCTGGGGCTTGGCTGGGAGGGGATTTCCACACATGGCCCCCAGCCCTGGGGACATGGGTGCCCACTGGGCCAGGGCTGGGCCAGGGACGTACCCTCCGGTGGGCACCAGAGGCTGGAACTTCCACTGGTCCTCGTCGCCGTCGAAGTAGAGGCGGTTCATGATCTTGTTCTTCTCCTCGGGAGGGATGAAGTTCTCGATGATCAAGTACCTGAGCCAGGGACCGGATGAGAGGGACGAGAGGGAGGGACGGGGGAAAGGAGGAGGAGGAGAGGAAGGAGTTAATGTGACAGGAGACAGAAAACAGCTCGGAAAGGGAGAGGAAAGGGATGGCAGGAAGAGAGGGAGACAGCGCAGCAGCGAGAGGAAACATCCAGAGGATGAAAATGGGATGGGAGTGGAGAGGTTGAAGGAATAGATGCAGCCACGGAGAGGGGAGAGGCAGGAGAGGAAGGGTGACAGTCATCAGAGAAGAGCCAGGACTCCTGGGAGCTCTGGGGCTCCAGGCAGGATCAGGAGCACCCCCCTCCTCTCCTCCCGTCTGCTCTGCTGGCTGCCTGACCCCAAAATCAAGGGCAGCTCAACGATTCCAAATGGACCCCGAAGGGAATCTTTTTTCCCATGTTTTTTGGGGCAAATCGAGCAGCTGCCAAAAACTGTTCCCAGTCGAGGAGGTGCTTCTCCCAAATGCAGCTTCTCCACAGCCGCGGGTTGGGAGGGAAAAGGGGAAAATCGGAGATGGAATTCTGTTTCTAGTAAAACTGTTTTCCCCTGAAAACGCTGGAGTGCTTGTAAATGTCTGGGGGGGTTAAAGCACTGAAAGAGACGAGTGTTTGAAGTGAGAACAAACCCCCGGGGGCGGTGGAGCAGCAGCTGCTGCTGTGGGAGGCTCCCGGAAGGCAAACGCTGCCTGGCTGGGCCGCTGCCCCGGGAGCTCCCACAGGGCCGGGCTCACCCCGAGTCCCCCCGGAGCCACTCGCCCTCCCAGGATGGCACTGGGGCCACAGCAGGTCTCCAGACACCCTCAGCCCCCCCTCAGTCACCTCTGCCACCCCCCGGGTTCACCCCCAGCCGGTGCCGCTGCTGCGCTGGAGTTTCTGCTGGAATGTTTCTGCTGGAATATTTTCTGCTTTTCCCCTTTCTCAGCAACTTTGGGACACCCCGAGTGCTGCTGGCCCAGCGCTCAGGGTTCCAACACCTTCTGCTACAGCCAGCAAAGGTGGGAAGGGCTCAGCTGCCCCTGTCAGTGGGGGATTGCTCCCTCCAGCTCTGCACCCACCCTGAGCCCCCCAGCCCTGCTGTGAGCACCCCAACTCTGATCTGAGCCCCCCAGCCCTGCTGTGAGCACCCCAACTCTGATTTGAGCACCCCAGATCTGCTGTGAGCACCCCAACTCTGACCTGAGCCCCCCAGCCCTGCTCTGAGCCCCCCAGCCCTGCTGTGAGCACCCCAACTCTGCACTGGAAACCCCAACTCTGCACTGGAAACCCCATCTCTGCCCTGAGCACTCCAGTTCTGCCCAGCACACCCTGATTCTGTCCAGCACACCCCAGCTCTGTCCTGCACACCCCAATTCTGCCCAGCACACCCCAGCTATGCTCTGTGCATCCTAACTCTGCTCTGAGAACCCCAGGCCTGGCCTGTGCCCCCCAGCTCTGCTTTGTGCACCCAGATCTTCCCTGCACACCCCAATTCTGCCTGGCACACCCCAGCTCTGTCCTGCACACCCCAATTCTGCCTGGCACACCCCACTTCAGCCCAGCACACCCCAATTCTGCCTGGCACACCCCACTTCAGCCCGGCACACCCCGGGCTCAGGTGGTGCCCCACAACCACCTCACAACCACCTACTTGAGCTTCAGCTCCCTGGTCTGCTCGTTCTGGGCCTCCTCCAGGTCCTGGCGCACTCGGATGTACTCGTCGTGCTGGTCCTGGATCTCGGCCTTCACGGCCTGCAGCTTGGCATAGAGCTGGGGGGGACACAGCACCCACAGCACCCTCAGCACCCTCAGCCCCACACTCAGGGCTGCGGCGAGCCCTGGGGAGGGACGTCCTTGTCCTTGTCCCCGTCCCCGCCCGCCACACTCTCACCTTCTTCAGCTTCTTGGTTTTGATCTCCACCTCCTGCTGCAGGGAGGTGAAGGTCTCCCGCAGCTCCATGGTCTCCTCGTCCCTCAGCAGCACCTCCTGCTGCATCTCCCGCTCCCGGCGTTTCTGCGGCACAGGGGACGCGGTCGGAGCCGGGAGGGGACACCCCTCCTGGCCCCCCTGACCCCCGAGTGACCCCTGTCACCCCTGAGTGACCCCTGTCACCCCCGAGTGACCCCTGTCACCCCCCAGCCGGTACCTGCTCGGCGATCTCCTGCCGCCGCAGCTCCAGCATCTTCTGCTGCTCGTTGGTGTGGTCCACGATGGTCCTGCCCCCGATGAGCAGCTTGCTCTCCATCGCCTGGGGAGGGGGCAGAGAGGGGGGGCAGAGCGTGTTGTCACCCTCCCCACCCCGCAGGGTTTGCCCCCGGCCACGCTCACCGGGAGGTCACTCCCATGCCTGGTCCCTGTCCTCATCCCTGCTCTTGGAAAGGCTGGAGGTCTTCGTGTGGCCCAGCTGATGGGGAAGGGGCTGTGCACGATTAGATTGGATATTGGGAACAATTCCTCCATGGAATGTCCGGCCCTGGCACAGCTGCCCAGGGCAGGGGGGAGTCCCCACCCCTGGAGGGATTTAAAGGGAGCGTGGATGTGGCGCTCGGGTCAGTGGTGGCCTTGGTGTGCTGGGGGATGGTTGGACTCCACGGTCTCGGAGGGGTTTTCCCACCTAAATAATTCCATGATCCTACAGACACCCACCAGCCCGGGGCTGGTTCGGCTCCATGGGCAGGGCTGGGGGGTTCTGGGGGTGTGGGTGACGTGACCCCTCCGCTGGATCCCAGCCCGGCCCACCCCAGTCTCACTTCCTTCCACACAGCTGCCAACCCACGGGATTCCATGGATGGGCAGCAGCTCCGGCAGCGGGGCCCGGCCTCCACCCCCTCCTTCCACCAGCTGTGACACACAGACACACAGACACACAGACACACCCAGACGTACACCCAGAGACACACACACACACAGACACACAGAGACACACACACAGAGACACACATACATACAAACACACAGACACACAGAGACAGCTTGTGCACACACACAGGCACACAAACACACACACAGAGACACGTACAGACGCACACACACACACACAAACACACGGACACACACAGACACAAACACAGACACACACACAGACACACAAACACAGACACGGACACACAGACATGGACACACAGACACACAACACACACACAGAGACAGCTTGTGCACAGACAGACACACAAACACACAGACACACACACAGACATACAGACACACAGACACACACACAGACACACACAGACACACAGACACACACAAACACACAGATACAGACACACACACACAGCTTGTGCACACACACACACAGACACACAGACACACAGACACAGACACAAATACACACAGACACAAATACACACACAGACACACACACAAACACACACACAGCTTGTACACACACACAGACACACACACAAATACACACACACAGCTTGTGCACACACACAGACACACAGACACACAGACACACAGACACAGACACACAAACACACAGTCTGTGCGCGCACTCACACACACACACACACACACACGTGCACACGCCGTGCCGGGGTGCACACGCTCACACACTCACACACGCGTGTTGGTGCGTGTGGGAGCCCCGGGTGTGGCAGAGCCGTGCAGGAGGGGAGCACCCCGTGTGTGCCCGTGTGTGAGTGCTCGTGCCAGCCGGGTGTGCAGCCGTGTGCCAGCCCTGCAGCCCCGCTCCCGTGCCAGGGTGTCCGTGGTCCCCATGGCTGGGCTCTGGGGTGTCAGCAGGGACAGACCCTGATGTCCCCACGACACCACACACAGCTTTCAAATCAACCTGCCAGACACAGAGCCAGCACAGCCACCATCCCCGGGGTGTGCCCTCTGCCACCATCCCCACGGTGTTCCTGTCACCAGCACGTGGCCTCTCTCACCCACTGGTGTCTGCCCACAGGGTCCTTCTGGACCCCCCCAGATCAAGGGTCCCTGCTCCTCACGGTGCCCGGACTCCCAGGACCCCCATCACTGCCACAGCCACGGCCCTGAGGAGCAGCAGGGCCACCACCCCAGCCCAAGGGGTGCCAGGACTCGGGGGACACATTCATGCTGCTGTCACATGTCCCCACACAGGGCTCTCCATGGGGGTCCCATGCCACGTCCCCTGGCTGTGCCCCAGCACCAGCAAACCAGTGACCCCCATTCCCACCAACAGCCATGTGGGGCCAGACTCTATTTCCCCTGTTTCCCCCCCATTTTTCCCCTTCCTGGCTGCAGGGGGGGCACACTGTGGGGTTCTGGGGGCGTGCAGGCAGCCCTCCTACACCCACGGGACACCCCACAACTGTAGCACCAGCTTCTCCCACCCCATGAGAGCCCTGCAGCCGCTCAGCACCGCGGGGGCACAGCCTCCCATGGGTGCCCCATCCACCCCCTGACCCCAGTCCCCGGGATCCCTCCTCCTCCTGTCCCCAACACCTTCGGGTGGGGGTTCCTGGCCGGGTGTTCTGCTGGGGGGTGAGACCCCCAAGGGCAGCCCCCTGACTCCATCCTGTGCCATTCCCTGCCAGGGCTTCCGGAGCAGCTGGTCTGGGATCACTGGGGTGCTCCAGGCCCCTCACCCTTCTCCTCCAAACCCAGCTCTTGGCCCCAATTGCTCCCTGGGATGCTGAGTGTCCCCTGGATGCAGGGAGGGGGCCGGGTGGGTGCAGGGACGATGCTGCTGCTGCCTCCCCTCCCCTCCCCAGAGGATTAAGGGGTTTCTCAGTGCTGCTGTTTCCTCCCTGCCAGAGCCCTTATTCCCTCTAACGAGGAGACTCCCAATCTCCTTTAGCACTAAGCCTCTCCCAGGAACTTATTTCCGGCACCCAAATAACTTCCCAGCACTTTCCCTCCCGCTGACCTCAGCCTCAGCCCCTGGTAGAGCTGTCAGGGCCCACAGCACCCGGCTTGTCCATGGCACTGCCCCTCCCCCTGGGCACATCTGGGAGCCAAGGTGCACATCTGGGAGCCCAGGAGCACATCTGGGCAGGCTGGACCCCATCTCTTCAAGCTCTGTGGTGCCCACTAACCCGGCTGGGGGGCAGAGGCAGAGCCCACGCCCAGCAGTGTGATGACACACGGGGTGCAGAGTGTGTCCCCCCCCCGGGCGTGGGGGGCATCCCGTGTCCCCCCAGTCACCTTGGCTGCCTTTGCCACGGCCACTGCAGAGCCAGTGGCTCCTTGCCTGGCCCTGCTGTGTGCCAGAGCTGCCCGTGGGCACCGGGAGGCCACCCAGTGTCCCCCGCAGTGCCCCCCAGACAGTGCCCAGTGGGGCATTTCTGGGGGGCATTTCTGCTCCCTGAGGTGACACCTCACTGGTGTGACTGTGCCTGAC